>NW_017308711.1:77405-80681 GCF_000935625.1 Nanorana parkeri
CTTGCTTCGTGTGGCTTCGGATCAGCCGAACATGCTCAGCATGTTCGGCTGACCCGAAGTGCAGAAGGAGTTCGACTCAGCCAATCCAACATCTGGATCGGCTGAGCCGAACCTCCGGCAGGCTTCACACTGCTGTTCGGGCTATTCTGAAAGATCCCGAACAGCAGTGAGAGAATAGCCGTATGCCGAGCTATTTCATTCAGAAACTGGAGATAGTAAAATATATATTATCAACCAGTTATGAATGGATAGAAGTCTCTATAGTGAGTGCTACTACCCATTTAGAAACTCATGAATGAACAGGATGTGATGTAAAGCACTTCCTGTTCATTCATAACTGGGTAACATAGTATGTCTCCAGTTGTTTAAAACATTAGATTTATCAGCAATTTGTATTAATATGATTAATATGAGGATTCTGGTGGAAGCCTGTGTTCTAGCAACCAATGACACTGTGTGGCCACTTTTATCCTAGCAACCAATTAGGAAGTTGGCATTTAGTGGTGGTGGTAATACCCCCCCACTAAATTAATGATTTTCCACTCAGCATGAAAAGTATTGCACAGGCGAACAGGACAACTTGTTTACCTGGTCCAAGGCTCAGTGGGTAGGATTTGTAAAATTTCAACATATAGTTTCCATATATTGTTTGATAAAATCAGCAGGGTTCTGATAAATAAAATGTTCCCCTGATTCTGCATTTTTAACTAATTTTCAGTACTAAAATGTTTATGCAAAAAATACAAAAAACAGTTTTGCAGTGAAAGGGTTAAACTTTAAATTTCACAGTATTCATTCTCAATATACAAGCATAATAAAAACATTTACAAGATAATAGCACAAGATTAACAAAGTAAATGTGTATGTTATTTTATACATATACATATATACACACAGTTCTGTATATTATGTCTAGTTATCATAGATTCTAGTTTGATCCAAAGATGTCATCATAAAAAAATAAAAAAAATAATCCTCTATTTTCAAGCAAACCTGTTTTTGTAGTCAGGTCAGGTCTGAACAGAATGATATAACATTTTGGGAAAAATATACAGCCAAGAAGTCCAGTACTTGAGGCCACTATAGCAAAAATCTCCACAGCCACCATGTATTTCCCTCTGGTGCTCAGATAGGCCGGGATCATGGCAATCCAGACACTGCAGACCACCAGCATGCTGAAGGTGATGTACTTGGCCTCAATAAAACTGTCCGGTAATGTCCTCACCATGAAATCCAGAATAAAACTCACAGCTGCCAGAAGCCCCATATAACCCAACACAGAGTAGAATCCAAAAACTGACCAATTACACTGAATGATGATCTTCCCTGGAGAAGAGTGCATGTCATGCTCCTGATATGGTGGAGAGATGAACAATCTAAGAACACCTTTTATAACCTGACTACATAAGGAGAAAACCATGACTGTATTAGGAAGTTTGACTCCCACCCATTTCCTACAGGAGCTTCCAGGTCTTGTGGCTTTGAAAGCATTGAAGATCATGATGATTTTGGATAGGAAAGAAGATACTGAGACGATGAAGGGGACTCCAAAGGAGATTTGTTGCATCTTGCAACATTTATGCACAGGAGATTTTAGATCCTCATTGTTCCTGATATCTTTCCAGAAGAGTATAAACATCACCGTCAACTAGGTACCATGTGCAGAGACTGGGGTTAAGGTAAGTATATTGACAATGTTTTTGTTTTTTTTACACTTTTATATTATATAGCTTTTAGTCATGGGGTGGGGCATTGATTAAATAAGTGGACCTTGATTTTTAATTCAAGGTCCATTTTAACCATGGTTTTAAGTAAGTACATTTTTTTTTATAAATGACAACAAACTCTAACAATCTAGCATTTTCTTGTCTTATGGTAATCAGAGTACCTGTTCCAGGGAGGTCCATGTTGGAGCCAGATTATTCTATCACAATATGGATCAGGATCAGAGTCTAGCTGATGCAATTGTAGACAAGGTTGAAGATCAGGAGCAGTCCATGATCAGTGCAAAGGTAGCAGCAGAAGTAATGGTGGAAAGGCAGGTAACTGGTCAGTATTTAGCTGGTGTCTGCAGCTAGTGGGGTTAAATATGAGGTGGAGGGTGATGAGGAGTAGTCAACCAAAATAAGTAAATGAGCAGCTGAGTTTGGATGCTTAACAGCAACAACAAACTAGACATTGCAGCAAGCACAGTAAATTTGGAAAACAGGACGCTGGGGTGGAGTCATGGAGTTCAGAGTTCTAGACTGATACAAGTAAGGTACTCATGAAGTCTGACACAGAGATCCGGAAGATAACCAGAATCTCAGAAAGCTTTGTGACACAGATGAAGTTAAGAGTTTGAATCCTAATGCAAGCAGCAGGCATAGGAGAGATATTGAAAAGGGAACAGAGATGAATGCAGTTTCATACAATAGATTGCCTCTGATCTTTCCCTTTAATCCACATAAGCAACGATGAGAAGGAACAACATATATTAAAATGTATAACTGGGGACTTCCGGTTCCGGCGCCTGATGAGGTAACGGCTCTCCCGTCTCCTCCGTCCCGCTGTTCACCTGCTCGACTCGTTCCAACACCTCGCCACATGAACAGACACCTCCGTTCGGCCACATCACCCCCGCTGCCAGACATGGATCGATTCATTTCGCGGCAGACGTCCGCTCGCCGCTCTCTGTCAGACAGCATAGGGGGAGAAAATACTGCAGCCAAAATGGCGCCGGCTGCTGCTGCTGCTGACGAATCCACACACAGTGCCACAGAAGACTCTGAGGGAGAAATGCAGGTACAAGCATCTACATCTGCACAGCCCCTCTGCCCCATTGATTACTCTAAATTAGCATCTGAAGTAGCCTCCCACTTGAAACAAGACATTTCAAATATAGTTGCTGAAGCAATTAAACTACATCTGGGTACAATATCATCCACCATAGATTCTCATCACAAACGGCTGTCATCCATAGAACAACGCACTGACAGCTTAGAGGATGGCATGGCGGACAACAGCATGTACCTTAAAACCGCCTCACACAAGATGAACGCGATTTCAGATAAATTAGATGATCTGGAAAATAGGTCTCGCCGAAATAACTTGCGGGTTATCGGCCTACCTGAATCGATAAAACCAGGCGACCTGATACCATTCTGTGCAGAGGCAATTCCCAGGGCACTGGGCTTCTCTCATCCTTGTACAGTAGAAATGGCCCACAGGCTGGGTCCCCCCAGAGAGGATAACTGGCCTAGACCGATCATAGTACGTTACCTGAACTTTGCTGAC
>NW_017308711.1:83050-121993 GCF_000935625.1 Nanorana parkeri
GTTTTTGGTGACAGAATCTCTGCTTATCTAATTTCCATTAATGATTATGTGCACTTTAAAAGAAAGTAGATTTAGAATATTTGCTCTTTCCCCTGACCTAACCTGATCCCCTCTCCCCCTTCCTCTGCAAAAATGCATACCCACCTCAATCCCACAACTGAAGATTCACAGTTTGTTTACATCCAGTGCTGCAAATCATTACTGCCCTGGCCACACCTGCATAATACAGCCTTATAGACTTTTATAGGACTGTCTCCAGCCTTAGGACACAGTCCCTAGACAGATTCTACAAGAGGCTATGGGGCAATTATATGCAAGCTTGGTCAGGACAATGAAGACTATCTCCACTGAATGTAAACAGCAGATCCACAGCCATCAAATTTAGGTAAGTATGCATAAGAGGAGGGGGAGAGTGGAGTAGGTTAAGTCAAGCGAAGAGGATAAAAAAGGATACGTTCATTTTGTTTTAAAGTACATTTATCTTTTAATTCATTTCTTAATAACCATTATCATTTATTTCAATTTCTAGTCTAATAAATAGTCAGATAAGTTCAGTTACCAAGAATACATGACTATAATCCTGTTATTTTATGAATAATATTATAAATAATAGGAAAAGAGAAAATAATCCTTTGAAAGCCGTTACAAGCAGAGAAAATACAGCATGCATGTATTAAGATTGGAATATTTCATATCATTCTTCCTGCCAGCATGGATTTTCTTGTGTTCAGCTCAGGTTTAAAAAGTAGAATATACAATTTTGGAAAAAATATACAGACTAATATTCCAGCACTGGAGGTCAGTATGGCGAATATCTCCACAGCTACTGTATACTTCCCTCTGGTGCTCAGATAAGCCAGGATCATGGCAATCCAGACACTGCAGAAGACCAGCATGCTGAAGGTGATGTATTTGGCCTCATTAAAACTGTCCGGTAATGTCCTCACCATGAAAGCCAGAACAAAGCTCACTGCTGCCAGAAGCCCCATATAACCCAACACAGAGTAGAACCCGATAACGGACCCTTCATTACACTGAATGATGATCTTCCCAGGAGAAGAGTGCATGTCATACTCTTGAAATGGTGGAGAGATGGACAACCAGAAAACACCATTCATAACCTGAATTAATGAGCAGAACAACAGGACTGTATTGGGAAGTTTGACTCCCACCCATTTCCTATAGGAGCTTCCAGGTCTGGTGGCTTTAAAAGCAATAAAAAACGTGATGGTTTTGGCTAGGATAGAAGATAGTGAGATTGTGAAGACAATTCCAAAGAAGACTTGTTGCAGCATACAAGTTATATCCACCGGATGTCCAAGGAACAGGAACACAGAAAGGAAACTCAGCATGAGAGAGAAGAGCAGAATGAAGCTGAGGTTCCTGTTATTGGCTCTGACTATGGGAGTGCTCCGAAACCAAACAAATATTCCAAGTATACAGAGAGATGCAGTGGAAGATATGGCCGAAGATGCAGAAAACAATATACCCATAATGTCTTTCTCATATGACAGATACTCATAACATTTGGCAACATGTTATGCCTCAAACAATTTCTAGCCTCATTAGGCCATTGATCTGCAGGACACATCCGGGCAGTTTTCACTATCTGTAGAAGACAAATATACTGAAAAATGTGCATAATGTACAATGAATGCGGACACCCAACCTTCTTTTATTTATTTATTTACAGTATGTATTACAGGTATTTATATAGCACCAACAATTTATGTAGTGCTTTACATAGTTGTACATTCACATCAGTCCCTGTGCTTAATGATCTTACAATCTAAGGTCACTATCTCAGAGGCATACATATGAGGGCCAATTTATTTAGGAGCCAATTAACCTTCCAGCATGTCTTGGGAGTGTGGGAGGAAAACTGGAGCACCTGGAGGAAACCCACTCAAGCACAGGGAGAACATGCAAACTGCTTGCAGATGGTGTCCTGACCGGGATGTGACCAGAGTGTATTGATGACCAGGCATGGTTTACCAGTGTTGGCATGTGTCAGTTAACTTGACAACACCTCTATGACTCATCTCTCCAACAGACAGTGGGTATGGAAACTCAGAACACAAACATATGTGCATTCCTAGTTCTCAGCAGGAAGGTAAATTAACATTCTCCCAGCAAGGCACACTTTGTATTCTTACTAATCGGGGTAATTTACTAAAGTCAAACAGACTGTTCACTTTTCAAGGGAATTAACACTTTGCAGGGGAATTTTCTTTAAGCTAATTGAATGAGGTGAAGCTCTGCTGACTTATATCAACCAATCATGTGCAAGCAAAAATACTATTTTGTTTTAATTTTTCTTGCATGTGATTGGGTATTCTTTGCAAAGTCAGTTTTCACCACATTCACTACAGGAAGAGAGAATTTATTTGCAAAGTGAACCATATTATTGTCTTTATTGAATTAACCAAAATAAATCATATTGTAGGGACAAAGGGGTTAAAGATTGATTGTATTGAGATGAACACAAAAACATCCATTGTCAGTCTTCCGCTACAAATTATAGCTGCCTGGCCATCTCTGGTTTGTATACTTTCAGAGCTTACAAAACATTTATGGTCTTTTAAAAGTTCTTAATGGGCAAGTCTGGTACAAAGCAGCACTTAGTTAAAGCATATCTAAACCCAGAACAAGCATAATAAGATATTGCAGCTTACCAAGCCTTAAATGTAGTTGGCTGCTTTAGTGTCTTTCTAAAGCTTTTACTTTTGGGTTTAGATACGCTTTATGTTCTTTACACTTTTTATTTTTTGCCCTACATACCCTATGAGCTTCCCAGTTCCACTGCCCCAGGATCCTTACCTGTCTGGTCCACATAACCTCATCATGCTTAGTGTTACCTCTCCTACTAGGTGATTGACAGCAGCTGCCTGCAGAAAATGCAATAATCTTCAAATCAAAGCCATTCAAGATTTATATAGATACGTAGTTGACAAGGTTAAAAAAAAGCACAGGTCCATCTAGTTCACCATGTGTGAGTGCCTAAGAATCCTGATAGATGTATGTGTGTGTGTGTGTGTGTGTGTTATTTTTAACCAGGAAACAAAATGTTACAAATGTGTAAATATATCATACAAAACCAGAAAGAAAAAAGCTAGGACTATCCATTCTACACTCTCACATAACATATGCTGTTGTGAAGTAGATCAGGGAGATCAGATCACACAGACTACTTGTAGAGTCACAGAGGATGGACACACCTCGGTTACCTCACCTAGCAGAAATGAGATGATCTGGCTTTTAGCTGGAGTATCATAAACATAACTTGTTTTAAATAATTTCTTAAATAATGTTTTTAAATCAATAACTTACAATACAAGATATTTTTTATCCTATTAACCTTTACAAAAGATGTAAAAATATATCAATGTGCAGTGGGGGGAAAGAAGCATCCAACACCCCTGAAAGTATCCAATGCCTCAGACTGATGGGGGCTGCAGTGCTGGAACAAAGGGGAGGTCTGAGTCATGGGCCACCAGAGATGTGAGTATACTTCCTCCTCTCTTGACAGAAACTAGCCTGTTTATTAATTTAACTGCTTCCTGTGTCTGGGAAGTGTGTTCAGTCATTCTCCCACAGCACTGTGACCATGATGTCACTGGCTGCTCCCAGTTACAGAGTAACAGTTGGATGCTGGTATTAAAAATCTACAGATCTCATAATCAGTGTGACCGAATCAGTTGATCACATAATCAGGAAGCATATGCAACACCTCAGACTTTGTTTGCCCTTAAGTGGTTAAGGAGCTAGGAAATGCCTGGAATGTCCTACAGCCCTTTTGTGCTTAGTCCATGACCACATGTGTAGCTGCTGGGACTTGCTGTTCGGGGTTTATTTATCAATTTTGATGACCACAAAACATGAATTATTTAAATTATTTTGTATATAGCTTCTTCACGATTTGTACCATAAACATTATTTTGGTGTCACTATAACAGGGAAAACTGCAGAATAAAATTAGGACTGTATGTCCATGGCAATACTTTGTTTTAAAGGTATCACTGGTCACACTGGACAAAAAAGAGAACTTCCTATTTATTGTAAATATTTAAAAAACTGAAATACATTCCCTTTAAGTTTTCCAGGAACATAAATATTACCAGAATGGATTGATATTTCTCCCTCTGAGCACGGAACACAGTCATAGCAACATACGTGATACCCTCCCCTTAGAGCTTTTCTAAACCCTGGAAGACATTCCTCAGAACATCGACCTCTTGGGACCTGAGATAAAAAAGAATATAAATCATTAGAAATACATTTATTAAACGTATAAAGCTAGATAATTAAAAAGGACAACATGCCAAGAAATTAATGTCATTCAATGTAGGCAAATTTTATTTTCAAAGTGAAAATCCTTGAGAACATTTTAGCCATGTTGCCTAATTTTCTCACGTGTGCGTCTGGTTGAAATTGAAGCTTTGGGTCTAATTCTAAGCTGGACAGTTTCCTTTCTCAATTTCTTCAGGAGAACAACATGGAATGCATGGGCCCTGATTTGTTTACTTTTAAAAAATGTTTTTTTAATTTGAAAGGCAATTTTTTCTCAGCTAAGTGAATGTGGTGAAAATTAATTTGGGAAAAGAATACCCAAAGTTAAAGGATTTCTAAATCCAAAAACAAAAATGTAATATTTTGCAGCTTACCAATCCTTAAATGTGGTGGCTGCATTGGGTTTTTTTTCCTTTATTTGCGCCTGATGATCCAGCCAGTAACACACTTTCTGTCTAAAGGGTGGCTCCACTACAATGTCCATCATTGGACAGTAGCATTGTCAGTAGGGATGAGCCGAACACCCCCTAAAATGCAATAGCCAATAGCAGGCTGGCTATTGCACCCGCCCACATGGGGGGACCTGATAGAGAACTTTCTCCTTCAGGCCCCTCCTCCGCTGAGCCCTGATTGGGAAAAGTCTTGCACCTGACCTGTGGTTAATAGTCAGGCGATAAAGTTCGGCGCCCGGCGAGCACTCGAACTGCCGATGTTCGATTCGAACTCATGTTCGAATCAAACACTCAGCTCATCCTTAATTGTCAGCATGTGAGGAGGTTGATACTGTAACAAATTTAGGTGGGCTTGACTAACAATTTAAATATGAACTACAGCTAACACATTTTAAGCAGTTGTACAGCAACAGTTTATTTATTTTCCTTTCGGTAAATGTTTTACATAAATGAATAAAAGTAAGAATGAATAAAAATAAAAGCTGACCATGGAAGTCACCCCTGTCACTGTTAAATGTTTTGTCTCTCTAACTTCCACCTTTACAAGACAGCGTGGTTAGTTAAAGGCAGTTGAAAAATTACAAACTTACTGGACAGATCACAGGTAACAGTAAAGGGGGAAACCTAAAAAAAGAAAACTAATGCATCCACCAAATCTAAGTATTGGAAAGCTGAAATATATACAAATTTAGATTTTGGGGTTAAGAATTAATTTTAAGTAAAAATTCACTCTGCATTGAGGAAACTCACTTTAAAAATAAAAAAATGCATTTAGCTTAATGAATGAGGTAAAGTGCTGCTGCCTTCAATCATCCAAAAATGTGCAAACAAAAATATTTTTTTTTCCTTGCATATCATCGGGTGTTATTTTTCTTAAAGACGGGAGAAGAGCAAGTGTGTAATTATATTGCATGATGATTAAGTTTATGTGGCCTTTGGTTTTAGGGTTAGGGTTACTTGGGGCTAATCGCTTTTTTATTGTTCAGCGCACTTAAAATGGCACTTTTGGGTATTAGGAATATTCATTTTTAGACAGGGATCCTTTAGTAAGATGTGCCAGTGTTGTTTTATTTGTGTCTGTTTTGTATCTCATGATGGAGCTGCAACTCCCATTAGGGGGCTTAGGAACTCTCTTATGTCTTATACATACTAGCTTGTGTCTGTCTGAATTGAGTGCATTTTCTGAATCGTTTATAAGTCTTTTGGGATAATGTTTGTCTCGTATATATTTGTTTGAGTTTATTTGCTTGAGCATGGAAAACTGTTAATGCTGAACAGTGCATTGAAATTGACCATACGGTATATTAGGTTTTCCAGCTTGTTAGATGATTTTTCCAAAATTCAATATGACCATTTAAATCTTCTTTTTTGAAAAAAGTCTCTAGACTGAATTTTATTGCCTTTGCTTATGAAAAGTTGAAGGTCCAAGAAGTCTATTTTGTGCAGATCATTGTTGAGAGTGAAAGTAAAACCTTCTTTTGTTTTGTTCACAAAGAGGTGTATGCCAGATGGAGCACTGTCCTAAATAATACCAATCAGATCATCAATGTATCTTTTGTAAAGGATGATATTGGATGGGAAGGCAGGATCTGAGGTGAAATGTTTGGACACAAGATGTTCCATTGTTAGGTTGGCATAGCCCTGTGCTTATATAGTCCTCATACCTTTATTTGAATGTATTGTTTACTGTCAAATATGATGGTGTTGTGGATCAGTTTGGGAACTGGGGTGGAAGCGCAGTGCACTTAGATATTATATGATTGAATGATATTTAACATTCGAGCACTTGCAGCTGTTTGATTTTTTGTTTCTTATTTCTAGTTATAGATAAGAGCATGGATTGGTTGCATTGCATTTAGGTTGACAGTCAAACTCATTGGCCAGGGGTCTAGAATTTAGAAAATGGGTCCACAAAGTGGAGGCAGAAAAAAGAAAGCCCTATTAAACAGGTTGCTTGATTTCCCAATGGGATCTCCTGCACCATGACTCATGTGAGTATTGTAATCCAAGATTTTCTTGAAACAGCCCATATATTTCTTAAACACTACATTTTAATGGATCTCTAATGGGACTTTTGACTTCTCTCTTCTTTTTCACTGCCTCCACTTTTTAGAGCCTACCACTTTTTATATTTGGTAGATTTACCTTATATGGCTATGTGGGGAAACAGAAAATAATAGGGTTTCCGGAGAGGTGTAATACGTGTGTGTATAAAAAATGTGCACAAGCATTCCGCCCCTTTGTTTACCTCAGCTGCAAAGCAAGGAATGCCCAGCCTGCAGCTGATTGGATAGTAGTGCCCATGACATTTCCTTGTTCAGAGGAGCTTAGGTGCAGACCAGTTTCAGTCCAAACCTGAAGTCATCTCTACTGATGAACAATTTCTTATAATTGATGGAAGAAAAAATCATCAGAAGCAGCAAGTAGCTATGGCACATGCATTTTTACATATTGGATGATGGGTGGAGAGTGTGGTATTCCCTTCAGTGGCATTTTGTGGCTCCCTTTGGATATGGATGATGTTTTAACTACCTTCCGGCCGGCCGTTGTGTATACACGGCCGGCCGGGAGCTTCTTGGATGTAACTGGGCATGTATACACGTCCTGTTACATCCGCCCGCTCAGGCGCGCCGTGTGGCACGCGCGAGCGGGAAATCCCCACTATTTGAATACAGGCAGCGATGCCCGTTAATATACAAGCGATCCGCCGGCTATAGAGCAGGCGGATCGCTTGTATGAGGCCCAGAGACGTGCGCCCCCCCCCTCCGCGGCTCCCCCCTCCCGCTGTCAAGCTGGTCCCGGGCTCCAGTGTGAGCCCAGGACCAGCATAAGGCCTCTGTCACAGGGGATCAGAGGGAGGTCGGTACACGAGCTCAGGGGATCAGCAAGGAGCTGATCTCCCGTCCTCCTCCTCCTGACGCCCTCGGAGCCGGTCCCGGGATCCAAGATGGGGCAGCGGATCCCGGGAATCAAGGTGAGGAGTCAGGGGGCGTGCCGCGAACGAGCACATATAGGCGATCGGCGGGCTATGGACCTGCTGATCGCCTATATGTGAAACACCCGGTAACGGGTGTGTGCAATGGTCGGGTCTTTTCTGATAGTGCGTGCCCCCTAAGGGGCACGCGAGCAGAAAAAAATTGCCGTCTGGAGACGCTAGGGGGCGCGTGCGAGCAGAAAAAAATTGCCATCTGGAGACGGCAACCCGCAAATGCAGCAGTGCCGTCCATCTGTTTTTTTTACTACGGGCGGACGGCAAGAGGTTAAAGTTACACGAAAAAGAATTTAAAAAAACAATTTTTTTAAAAGTCCCCACCCCGACATACACGCATGTAAACATGCGCCAGGTGCGCATACCTGCGAAAACAACGATTGCGCCCATTATGCTGCACATGTTACATATCACTGCGAACGTCGCAGTGAGAGCAATAATTTTAGGGCCATCAATCACTGATAACACCAAACTGATGAGCGGTAAAAGCTTTTAAAGCGTCGACTATGGCCAATTTTGGGTATGCTAGCTTTTTGCGATTTTGCGAGTGCGCGCAATTTTTAAGCTTGACATGTTTGGTGTCTATTTACCCGACGTGACCCCGACTTTTATATTTTACCAAAAAAGTTGGTAATATTAGTTGTTTTATGACATAATGTAAAAAAAACAACTTATTTTTTTCAAAATTTTCAGTAATTTCTCCTGAATATAGTAAAAAATAAAACCCCCAGTGATTATTAAATACCACCAAAATAAAGCTCTATCTGTCCCAAAAAAATTGTATAAAATTAATTTCAGTACAGTGTTGCATGACGGAATAAATGTCAGTCAAAGTACTGCAGCGCTGAACACTGAAAAATTGCCTGGCCTGGAAGGGGGTCTAAACACCTGGTCTTCATGCGGTTAATAGAATGGACTGAGACTAATTTGGAACTTGCTAAATTTGTGAACATTTTAATAATAAATCAAATAATATTTGCTTACACATAGTTATAGGATCTAATTTTTTAAATGTGTAAATTATAAAAGAAGGTAATATGCCAACAGCAGGTTATTCCCTCCTCCATGCCTCCTTCATGTGGAGGAGACATTGCCAAGTCCTGTGGCAGTCCATTTTGCTACATGTCACAATAAGTTCCCCCCCAAATTTGAAGGTGAAAGGTAATCACCCTTTGTATATGAGTACATTGAGGAGCAATATTTAATATATATATATTTTTTAAATAGTTATTTAGGATTCATGAATGCTTTACCCTTCACCCAAATACATCAGGAGTTAAAACTGAGGGTCTTTTTTATGGTAGCAAGATGAAGGGACTGCTCTCCGGTAATTGATGGTGGCTCTCAGACCTCTCAGGAATTTGAGGCTGTGATGATATTTGTGTTCCTATATGAATATTATTCTGTAACAAATATAAACATTGGTAAAAGGTGGCCCATTTTGTTTCAGTGCCTCTGTGCATCCATACCCTTTCTCTTTATCATCTTTTCCTGTATTTACACTTGATATAATCAATAATCTCAATGGGTGGTCTGAGAAAGTCCCCATTCACACATAAGCATTTTGTCACCTGTATCAAAACTGTCAATGGTAAAAGCACATAAGCTAAATTTCTGCAGATTTCTGCAATTTTGGCCCCACAGACTTTAATCGCAATGCCTGTAAATGCACAACACAAGCCTTATTGTGCAATTTTTGAGTGTTTTGTTGCTCAAGAGCCAGCTATCCTCTGCAAAGAACACTGTGGAAAATAATGGACAAGCTGAAAAATGTGCAACAAAACATTTGAAAAATGCAGGTCAACACACATAAAATGCTCTAAAACCCTTTAAAAAAGTCTGAAACACTGCCACGCAGGTGTGAACAGGGCCTTACATGGCAGTGAGCAATACTGGCTACTGAATAGAGCGTGTTGCCCTAAATAGGAGTCATTTGTTTGTCCTGTGTATACAGAGTATAAGGGAGGGATATGGACATGCACAGTAGAACCAGCCACATCAGGTGCTCCTCACCATGTGTTTTTGGCTGGAAGATTTTCGGTCTGTTGCTGGACACCTTTTTAATGTGAGTAAATCACAAGGTGTAAAGTTTGGAAAGTGATCACCACATTGTGGGCATTACCAGCACCAAAGGATATTAAGATGAGAATGTTACCTGATGGACTAAAGAATGATATGGACATGCAATACTGGATTCGTGACTTAGTGACACACTGGACTCTGGACTTAGTAATGCACTGGACTCTGGAATGACTTAGTGACACACTGGACTCTGGACTTAGTAATGCACTGGACTCTGGACTTAGTAATGCACTGGACTCTGGACTTAGTAATGCACTGAAATCTATACTTAGTAACGCATTGGACTCAGGACTTAGTAATGCACTGAACTCTGGACCTTGTAACACACTGGGCTCTGGACTTAGTAATACACTGGACTCTACACTTGGTAACGCACTGGACTCAGGACTTAGTAATGCACTGAACTCTGGACCTTGTAACACACTGGGCTCTGGACTTAGTAATACACTGGACTCTACACTTGGTAACGCACTGGACTCAGGACTTAGTAATGCACTGAACTCTGGACCTTGTAACACACTGGGCTCTGGACTTAGTAATACACTGGACTCTACACTTGGTAACGCACTGGACTCTGGACTTAGTAATGCACTGGACTCGGGACTTAGTAATGCACTGAAATCTATACTTAGTAACGCATTGGACTCAGGACTTAGTAATGCACTGAACTCTGGACCTTGTAACACACTGGGCTCTGGACTTAGTAATACACTGGACTCTACACTTGGTAACGCACTGGACTCTGGACTTAGTAATGCACTGGAATCTATACTTAGTAACGCACTGGACTCAGGACTTAGTAATGCTCTGGACCCTGGGCTTTGCAATGCACTGGACTAGGGACCCACCTGAGACCCCACAGAGCCCGCCTTTGACCCCGCAGAGCCCACCTGAGATCCCACACAGCCCACCTGAAGGTGACCCTGCAAAGCACACCATAGATCCTGCACAGCTTATTTGAGACTCTATGGTGGGCTCTGCAGAGTCTCAGGTGTGCTGGTCGGGGTTCCTGAACACGCAGCTCCTTAACCGGCAACTGTTTGGGCCTAGCCTTCCCCACTACTGGACCAGCTCCTGTCCCACAGCTGTATAGGTGTTGCTGTTGCCTGGCACCTCCCACTGTCGGACTGGTGTTGCTGGGGCCAGGCCTCTCCCGCTGCAGGATCGGCACTGCTGGGCCCTGGTCTCCTCCTCCTCCACCTGCTCTGCTGTCAGTGGGCTGCACTGACATTGGTTTCGGCTGTACCCCCCTAATGGCCTGTCGCATTGTAATGCACATTAGATTTGTTGCACAATAGCATGCAATAATTGCACAGTACCATTTAAGAAATGCACTGCAGCAGTGTGAATAGGGCCAATAGTGGGAGAAAGTTTTTTGCTGCCACTGCTGACCTCCTTCTGAAAGTGCTAGTTGTTTTTTTGTCTTCAACCTCAACACTTTCTTGGCAACCACCCAAGTAAAGGATTGTGAGTTGTAAAGTCAGAGGAATATCAGAAGGTCAATGACTCAGGAAGCATTAGGTCAGTTGGATGAAAATGACAGTCAGGGACCGGCACATTTTAAAAGGAGCCAATGACAGCCTATGTATTCTCATAGTATGGGATTTCTTTAATTATCGTCACCTGGTCATGTTTCCATGATATCAGTTGTGGTGTGAGAGTAAGTTGCTGATTTTCAGGAAGAGATCCATCAAAGCGGCCCACACGTCTCCAATATGTGACATGTTTGTCTTCAACTTGTGTTATCCAATTTACAATTTCCAGCGGGCTGGGCAGATCTCCCTTTTCTTTAAAATATATTTCCTTGTTATGTGGATCCATGTAGTGTACAGAGTGTACATAGCGGGATACCTTAAAAAATACAGAACCATTAAATGAATCAAGAATGCTGTACACGTAGTTATTATTGATCATCCTTTATTTATGTACACACTATTCACATTGATTGTTGAGTTATGCTGATTGATTTGCATATCTTCGAATATCAATGAGTCACGCGTTATTTCACATTGTTTAATATTTTTTGCACTATAACTATTGCATTTTATGTGTACGCTTGATATACGGTGGTATACACACATAGGTGTGTTTTGGGGTTGTTGTATGGTTTACTTGGAGATTTAGGGGCCTTATTATATTGTTTCACAATAAGGGGAGATAGCGCGGTGTATTGTTTTAGCACTTTTGTGGCCATATTGCTTTTTGCTTTGTTGGTCTTAAGCTGCAGCTGTCGTTTATTTATAAATAAAAAGGGGGGACATCCACAAGCGTGCATACTAATATCTATAAAATAAAATTGAGAAGCATGACACTCTCTCTTCTTCCTTCCTTGATGTAGTTTTCAGTGTCTGAACAACCAATCAGCGGGCCTGAGCTCTGTCATTTAGTCCTTACCCTGCATATGCTCCACCCTTAGATTCACACAAGTTTTATTCAGGGCTCCAGGGACCCCATGGAATTTGTTTACATCCATGGAATTCCTGGATAAAGGAAGACCTGTATCAATTCAGAAAAGTATTCGTAGAACACATGACCTCTATTTCATCAGAAGTCTTCATTGAGGGCTGCAGATGAAGTATGTTCACCAAACACATCATTCTGGAGGTTTTAGGTATTTTTATATCATTTATAGATTGTGCTGAATATGTATAATATATCCCTAAACTTTCACACTGTTGGGATTTTTGTGGTCTCTCCTATTTTCATCAGAACTGATATCTGTGTGGTCAGCTTGGTAATTAGAGATAATGAAACAAATATATAAAGTCATTCTATGAGAATATTAGGCCAGGAACAGAAGAGTGGGGGTGATGGCATCTTCCACCATGCTCAGTGCAGGGATCCTTGGCAGAGATGAACAGCGGGAAGAGTTTTGAATCTGGATCCCCAGGCGAACTTATACATCCTATGTACTTGCACTTTGAGGTCTTTGTTTAGTGCATTGCGTGGCAATGCTGGAAAGCTGTTTATCTCATCAATTGCAAAGATAAAAGCCAGGAGATGTCTGTATTCTCTCTGGTAAACTCTATAAATAGAAACACAGAGTGCGGTTTGCCATGCCAGATCTAAATTCCGGAGTTTATAAAACAATTTATTATGATTCCACTTTATCTGCATCAATATCTGGTTCATTGAACGTATACACAGGATTCAAAAAGCATTATATGTGTTCTAAAGAGAGCATAGAAAGAGATGCATGTCATTAGGCGTCTTCTGTCTGATTGAAACCACAGATTGACTTGTATGGAAGAGAGAGGACTGAGAAGTGGAGGAGTCACTCTTCTGACTTATTCTCTGTGTTTATAAATTTCAGCTTTAGCTATTAAAAACAACAGACTTTATTTAAATGGGGTAAGGAGAAATGGGAAAATATGTGAAAAGGATTCAAGAGATTCAACCCTTTGGCTTTAAATAAAATTTGAATGTGCAATATTTCATATTTCCTTGACAAAAAAGGGAATTATTTTTGCTAAAACACTTACCAAAAACATTGTGGGGTCTGATAACATTCCTCTGTAAACAGACCAGTGTATTAGAGCTGCACAAACATCAATAAAATGGCTTTAGGAATACAATTCAAGTTCATTTACCAATACACATTGATCAGCTGTAACATTCTGACCACTGAGAGGTGAAGTGAATAACATTGATTATCTGGTTACACTGGCACCTGGAAGTGGGGGGGATATATTACAATGACACCTGGAAGTGGGGGAGATATATTACAATGACACCTGGAAGTGGGGGAGATATATTACAATGACACCTGGAAGTGGGGGAGATATATTACAATGACACCTGGAAGTGGGGGAGATATATTACAATGACACCTGGAAGTGGGGGAGATATATTACAATGACACCTGGAAGTGGGGGAGATATATTACAATGACACCTGGAAGTGGGGGAGATATATTACAATGACACCTGGAAGTGGGGGAGATATATTACAATGACACCTGGAAGTGGGGGAGATATATTACAATGACACCTGGAAGTGGGGGAGATATATTACAATGACACCTGGAAGTGGGGGAGATATATTACAATGACACCTGGAAGTGGGGGGGATATATTACAATGACACCTGGAAGTTGGGGGATATATTAGTCAGCAAGTGAAAATTGTGTCCCTGAAGTTGAAAGTAGAAAGAATTGACAAACGTAAGGGTTTGAGTGACTTTGACAAGAACCAAATTATTATGGCTAAACATCTTGGCCAGAGCAACTCCAAAACTCTCTTGTGGGATTATTCTGGTTACAGCAGATGATAGGAACAGCAGTTGAACGGTTATAGTATTGTGCGGTCAGAAAATGATGCCTTTCCTACGTACTGTGCAGATTACCTGTGTGTCCTTGTTACATGTGGCTTTCAACTGTGGCCATGACACAGGAAGTACTGCACACAGGAAGAAGGAAGGGGCGTACACTAGGGGGAAATACATTGTCACATGAGGAATAATTACAGAAAAACATGTACATTACAACAAAAGGCCACTAGATGGCAGCATATAACTAACTATACAAATGTCCATAGGAAAATGATATGGACAAAACAATCTATATAAATTCTCATCTATATAAAACTTTTATGCCCCATTGGGGCGGCACAGGGATGTTCCCAGTCTGCAGTGGTCAATTTTTTTTAAAGTGATGGGACTTCATCTGAAGTCTCTCCTTGTCTGTGACAAGTTTAGGTAATTCAGTTCATTAAGTGTTCATTCCGTGTTATGTCATGAGTCCCCCCCACTCTGACATCACAAAATGCTGAGTATGATAACATCACAATTTAACCCTTTGTACAGTTATTTTGCCATTTTAGCTTCTCAAAGCTACCTGAGCTCCGGGAGACACCACTGTGATTGTGTTACTGACTTATCATACCATCGCACTGCAACACAAAAAGAAGATCTTACTTATAAAGTAGGACAGTTGGCTTTAGTATACTAATGAAGTCAGCAATGAGTGATACTTATATTATACTGATCCTAAGAAAGATACAGGAGATGGCCTTCATCTTACAATACAATCCAAACCCTGTGTGTTCTGGATGTCACAACATCCTCCAGCCCGGAAATGAGGCGGGCTCTATGTGTCTTGCTGCAGCTTCCAATGCACATTGTGAGAATCTCCCAGTGTGCAGTGATATCAGAGAAAGCAATTACAGTCCAGGAGAGGAGCCGATACAACTGCACAAGAGTAAAGGGGAGGCCGGAGTTCATATTAAATTGCTATCTTACAGCTAGTGTGAAGGTTCTTGGAGCCTGATGAAGCACACACACATATTCTAACAGGAAAGCATTTGCATATTTTACACATCACTTCTTCTTTAGTCATCTGTATTGTACATGACTAGAAGATGATCAGCTTCATCCATTTATTGTCCATAAAACAGGACGATCAGCCTGAGGAATTCATCCCAGCTCCAGAGATTTCATATATGGAAACTTTCCAGTCCTTAGATGTGGTGGCTGCATTCATTTTCTTTTTCAGTCTTATCTCCTGTTGTTTTCTGGTCATGCGACCAGTAACAGAATTCCTGTGTTAGGGTGGTGACACTCACTTCACCACTGTATCTATAGAGGAGAGGTGTAGTCACCCTTGGACAGCAGCATTGCCCCTGTGGAGAGGGAAATGCTAGACGGACTTTACATAAGTGACTAACAATTAAAGATGAACTCTAGATAAAAAATTTTAAGCAGTTATATTTTTTTTTCATTTTGGGATAAACGTTTTAATAAAATGAATAAAAGCCGACCAATGTAACCCCCCGTCAGTGATAAATGGTTTGTTCCAACCCTCTAACTGACAGTTTTTCTGGACAGCTTGGCCTGCTATAGGAAACGGAAATTACCTAGCCATCACAAATCACAGAGGCCCCCGACTGCAGCTGAACAGGAGGCAGTGGAGGAAGATTCTTGTGCTGCGGTCCTTCTCCTCTGAGGAGGAGCAGCAAGAGGAGCCCAGCAACAACTCCTCTTTAGGGAAAGAGGAGGAAGTTTGTTGAAGCTGTGTCTCCTGGAGAAGCCACACGAGGAGGAAGAGGAAGCAGAAAAAGGAGTTTCTAGGCCCAGTTCTGAGATCAAAAGTACATCTAAATTCAGTACAGACAAATTATATTTTAATTGTTTGATTTTTAAGTGCATTTCCTGCCCAATTTTTTGTGTGTATTTTGGACACAGTGTTATTTTTGGAAAGAGTGGAAAAGGGTTGAACCCCAGTCAGATTTTCAGATTTCCCAAGAGTCTGTTACCAGATGCTTTGATGGCTATTAGATTTTAAGTGTTGACTGATAGACTGACAGAGATTTTCCATCACTTCCTGCATGTTAAAACAAGTTCCAGAGTGCAGAAAGTGATGGATAATCTTCATAACACAAGACCAGATATGTTTAAAAAAGTACAGGGATTCTTTGAACCATTCTATCCAACCGGAAACCCACAATGAGAATATGATGCAATCAGCTTTCTCTCTCACTCAAAAATTGTGGTATTTCCATAACAGGATGCAAAGGTGTGCTGGAAATCTGTACATTTTTATCAATCTCTTTAATGTAAAACAAAGGTACTTTTTTGGGGTTTTTTTCATGATGCGATAGGCCCATTAATTTGCTCAGACATGGTGGCAAAATTGCAGCATTTTTCAATCTTCAGTCTCTGAATCAAGACACTGATTTTTAATTTCTAGATGTAATATGTCCACTGAGAAATGGTGGCCTGTCCATACAGGTTTAATAGCTGTGGTTCAAATGTAAGAAAGTTTAATGATTCCAAATTCAAACAAAAGACAACTCATTTTTAGACATGTACATTCGAATTCGGATGAACCTGCAAATTAATGAAATTCAGATGATTCGGCAGTTTGTCAGAATCGGAAATAACAGATTTTTAAAATATATTAAAATGATATTCGAGCATACAAAAATTTGTTATCAGAACGACTGCATATCTTGGAGGCCGGGTGCATAACGTCTCATGATGCTCCGCGTGTGCGGCGTTGGGTGGCGTTATTTGCAGAACGAGCGGCGCATAAATTGTCTGCAAGCGTGTTCTGCGCATGTGTGTCACTATTTTGGAGTATATCTTGGTATACACCAAGATGTCGGTGCCCACATATTCAGGTGCAGCCATCTTGGTGTATATAAAGATATACTCCACAATGGCAGCATATATGCGCAGAACGCACTGGCGGTCGATACGTCTGCTGCTCGTTATGCAGTTTTCTTTGTGTGGTTTTGGATTCAGAGTCTCATTGCCTCCGAATCTGAAACAGCATTAAAATCAGTTTCCATTGACAAAACAAATGAAAATGTTTTTCATTTTCATTTGTTTTGTCCAAAACAATTTTTTTTACCATGCACATATCTACTAATGTTTATTACACAGATGCAGCATGCCTCTCAATTACTTGGAAATTGTGGCCTGTCCCTATGTGCTTAATAGCTGCATTGCAAATCTGTAACATTTTTCCATCTTCAGTCTCAGGAAAATACACAATTTTATTACTTTCAGGTGTAATCTGCAAAAATTGTGACCAATCCAATAAAGTCTTAAAAAGTGTGCTTCTAATACATCTTTTTATTTGACCAACAAACTTGGAAAATAGACAATCATTGGGTTTTTTTATACATGAAATCTGCTTTTTCCTTCTGAAATAGAGGAATATTAAAGAATATTATGAAAACTGCTTCAAATATGTACAATTTTTGGTCTCAGAAAAAAACCCTATTATTTGTTTATTCCAGATCAAATCTGGCTGCTCTCGTAATCTGGCATTGCACCTTGGCAAAAAGGAATACATGCAGTCCAGCAAATCATTTCAGTTTTTTGGGTTTGTGGATCTAAAAAAGCATTTTTTTCCATGATGAAACTTGCTTATTCTCTCCGTATTCATTTGCCACCTCTGAAAAATGCTCACATGGGGTGCAGCATGTAGGTGAAATATTTATTTGCTTCTGTGTTTTTGGTATTTCTTGAAAATATCTCTCCCTTTTACATTGCTACCAATTAAACTACGTGAAAACTCTGCAGACAGTATTCCAAATGTTTGGAATATGGCACTGTAGTTTTTTTAGTTTGGGACTTTTTGTTATCATTTTGTTATACTATGTACACAATACAGTATTACTAAAAAGGAAATCACAAGACACACTGCATGGCTTGTTTACACGCTTGCTTGTTTGGCAATTTTTATTAAATTAATAGGTTTAGCTTTATTTAAGTGGCACAATCTATAAATTGTTGAATAGGAAAAATATTTTCTTAATAGTTATTTCTTTTTTCCTATGCCACATGTGCCGACAGGCTCCGCAATTATGTACACTGCATTTAAAATTGACTACTTGACCAAAAATACATTTCCCCTCTTTCTCATGTGAATATTTATTCACCTTACTGGGGGCCAGTATATTTGTGAGTATTTTTTGTCTCTTAAACAATGACTTTCGGATATGTCAGTAGAGTATTTTTCAGGACGGGATCTTCCATCAAAATTCTCCATTTTTTTTTATAGTTTTGCAGATCTGAAAGGCAGACTTATTGAATTGGGTACTAGAGGGTCATTTGTATGAATCATCAACACTATTTAGCCTCACACTTTTTGCATGATCAACTTCATGTTTTTTGAGAGTACTTTCTATCCATCTAACATCAAATCCTGTCTCTATAAACTTTTGTTTAAGTATGGATCCCTGTTATTGATAATCTTCTAACTTAGAACAAGTTTTTCTAAGGTGTCTAAATTGACCTTCTGGAATGTTATTAATCCACCTAGGGTGGTATGCACTAGCTGCATGTTCATAGGAATTACCCACTGTAGGTTTGAAATGGGTTTTAGATGTAATTAAATCCATTTCATCATGGCCTAATTCAAGGTCCAGGAACACTAAGGAATGATAATCAATTATATGTATACATTTGATTGAATAAGGATTATGGCTACAATATTCTACAAATTCTAGTAGTTTGTCTCTACTGCAATCCCATATGAGAACTATATCATCAATATATCTATCGAAGAGGACCAGGTTTGCCCCAAATGGATTATTGGACCAAATATAATTTGACTCCCAAAATCCCATAAAGATATTGGCATAACTCGGGGCAAACTTGGCCTCCATAGCTGTGCCCTTAGTCTGGATGAAATATTCATCCAAAAAGGAGAAATTATCGTGAATAATTGTAAAGAATGCCTGCTGTGAATTGATGGAGACTGGGGATCCTCATCATTCAAAGATCTCTCTGAAAGGAATATGATGTCCCACTGTGAAGTGCAGAAGCTGGGGGTAAGGTACGTATACTGTATTTACTAACCCTTTTCCCAGGTTTTTTTCTGCTGAATCACAGTTGTGTTTTCCATTTTCTATGGGAATTCTAATAAAAGTAAGAGGTGATGACAGTCAATACAGAGGCTTCCTCAAAGAGTACTAAAGCCACATTCACGATATTAAATGTTATAAAAGAGGAAAATTATGTAAGGTATCCAGGTCTGTTGCACATGTACGTAGTCCCGTTTTTCGCACAATAGGAAAACGGGCACTTGCGCGCCTCAGGACATATGCTCACTAATCTGGTGCACAGGAAGTGATGCAGTACCTCTGAATTGATATTCCTTTTAAAAGCAAGCACAGCCTGGACTTAGTTGCTGGATTGTCTTTCAGCTGTTCCCTATGATCCTGTTTGCTGCTCCTGAACCTTGACCCGGATTGAACCTGACTGCTCCTGATTGCTGCCTGCCTATTAACCTTGGAATTGTTACTGGACTTGGCCTCTGCCTCATCCCTTGTACTTCGCTGCCTGGCTGGTGTGACCCCTGGCTTGCCTGACCTCGAATTCTATCCTTTTGCTTTGTTATCCTGCTGCCCGTCTGGTGTGATCTCGGCTCTGCTCTACCCGATCCTTATTCTGGACTTCTGCCTGGCACGGTGTTTCCCCATCCACTGGCACTGTGTTACTTGCTATTTCTCAGGCTCTGTTCCCATCCTCAGAGTTTGGGGGACACATGGTGCAAGGGAAGCCTCCTCATCCAACTAGTCTCCAGCCAGGTACGTGATGAAATCACTGACTCAGTTTTCTTTTACTTTGAAAATGTGTGCATATCCTCAGTCCGTCTGTGCATCTGCAGCTGCTGCTTTTCAGGTTTTTCAGCTCTTTTTAACAGCGAGCAGGGAAATGGGTGATATGTGAGCTTACTGCTGAGTGCAGAACTACTTCTGCCAGATATGAACATGCCATGCATTTGGCAAAAAAACATTAGGCAAATGCATGTGTTGTGTTGTGCATTTAATATTTAATTCATCATGTTTTGCACTCGGTTCTGAAGAAGATGGTTTAGCCATTGAAACGCAAAAACATAGCCATATCTATTGCATACTGTGATACCCTTAAATCCAATCGGTTGTATGGTGCTGGCAGGCATTTGGATCTTGATGAATGCATGTTATATATGCTTTACACAGATGGATTTTTGTGAGTATCACTCTTTCTTTTACAACAATCCATAATATAAATGTTACTACATGAAGAGAGGGCGCTGTTGTTTGTGTTCTTCTATTGGCATGTATGTTGAGAAAAGTGTGTGTATCCCAATACTGGTATCAACATCTCAGGAGTAATTACATCTATGAATTATAAACTATATGGAGGTGTTATGTAGTGTCAAACAGGGGCCATACACATAGAGGCTTTGTATTATATTGTGGGAACTGATCTGTATTTATTATTTACACATTTTATATGGTTACATTTTACGAATAAAAAATGTTTTTATGATATACAGAATTATTCTATATGAAGATATGAGGATTCAGCACATTAATGTCCTGTGTTGTTAACCCCTTCGTGACTGACGACGTACAGTGTACGTCGCCAGCATCGGGGCTGTTTAAACAATCTTGTGTTGCCTCACAGTCAGCAATTGGATTTCCATCAGTGTATTGTGTAGGAGTAAAAGACAAGTTATATTATCTAAATATATAAATGTTATTATTAAAATGTATTACAAATAGATATTCAGTATATAGATGCTGTAGATAGACAGACAGACAGACAGATATAGATAGATAGATAGATAGATAGATAGATAGATAGATAGATAGATAGATAGATAGATAGAACTGGTAAATTGATGAGTAACAATTTGTGCTCATGAGGTTTATTTAGTTACAAAGAAAAAATACAGATGGCATAAAATACAGACAAGATTAGGAAAAGAGATGATCATGGCCCATGGACGTCTGGCATTTGATTGCCATTACCCGGCATCTTCACAGGGACACAAGCTTATAAGACCGATGTCACACAAGACCTCCCTAAAACAACTGTCTCACTGCACAATATTAGGAGACCAAATGTCTGCACAGCAAATCCTTCCAATGACATCCTGTCTTCTCATTCTAAACACATTGTCCAATAACATATTGAAGTAAAAGGACTTTTGGCAGGAGAACCTGTATTCTACAACAGTAGACATAGCATTATACATTGTCATATAATAGTTGTTTTCTTTATACGCCATTGAAAGCATTTTATATGAATATCAGAGCTTCCCAGCTCACACCTACTGTGGTATCTCAAGAAGTCCAATTAGCCCTCCTGGTTCTTATGTTTGAATTACAGAATGAATTGCATATATGATGTGGAGAATAGGATAGGGAGTAGGTTTGATAAGCAGTAGAGACATTGGCAGGACTGATACCGGATCTGAGAGCATTTCTGGCAGATCAGCAGGTATTTTTCAATACTTTCAGGTCTTTAACCAGAAAAGAGATGTACAGCAGAGATGTACTGTATATGTTTTGGCTTTTTTTGCCCTCAGACCTTAAATTTTAAGAAATATATATGTCAAATGTTGGCATCAAATACAGTGTGTTCTTTATTATCTATTGATCTTTGATCCTGTGTTCATAGGTCTATAATAAAGTAAGGGATGGGTGTTGGTTTGGCTCATCCTCCAGCTGATGCAGCCAGAAGTAATTTATTTAGTAGTGGCATCACTATTGCCGCTAAATGATAACTTTCCAGCATCCAGGGATGTGAGGATGAGGCCCTTCTCCTCATTAACATGGAGACAAAGTGCTTTACCAAGGAGGAGCTGCTTTGCCCTCTTTTGAAGCGGTGCCCCAGTTTCCCCCCTCCACATAAAGGAATAAGGGCACTGTCATGACGTTCCTTTTCTACAGCTACTACTACCACCCAGATACCACCCAGATAGCACTTTACACAAAGGTTTCTGTGGTGCTAACTGAACCCTTATGAGGCAATGGACATACTTTTTCCTATTATCTGTTAGTAAATTTGTAGCGCAAGTCAGTTTCCCGGAAAGTGCAGAAGTGAGCTGATTCTTTGTATTAGGGATTAGACATGTGCGATTCGCTTCGTTCCGAATCGAAATTCGGACGAATTTTCGGAAATTCGGACATTTGGATGTATCCGAATTCCGAATTACAGATATAACGAATGCAAACGAATCTGAATTTCCGTTTCCGAAATTCGGTAGCGGTAGTTCGTTTGAACGTTCGTTTCGTGTTCGTTCGTGGGATCAAAGTGACAGTAGAGAAGGAGAAAAACATTTTTCCCCCACAAATGTCACTTTGCTGCGAACGAACGAACAAATGAACGAAACAAATTAGAAACGAACACGAAACGAACGTTCGAACGAACTACCGCTACCGAATTTCGTCCGAATCCGAATTCCGAATTGACTTTCACACCCGAATCCCGAAAAACGAAATAACACAAATCCGAATTTAAAACTAAACGAAACTAAACTAATTTTTTGTCAGTGCACATGTCTATTAGGGATTAGCAGAAAGTATAGTGTGAGGAAATTGTGTGTCTGGATGGGGTGTCATTGTCACAATAATCAGATCCCCGAAGAGGTTGATTTTCTGTTTATTATTGACTGTAAAGTCCGGAAGTATTTACACAAAGTCATTTCATTTCTAATACATAACAGACAAAACACAAACAAACAATACAAAGTCTACCAGGAATGTTGGATATCTCTCCTTCTGGACACGGGACACACTCATAGCAACATTCATGGACTGAAGATCCAAACTTCTTCCTTGTTCCAGGTAAACAGGGATCTGAGCACCGAGATACCGGGACCTGAAAATCAGATATTATTACTATTAATATTATCATTTTTTTGTAAAGGTCTATAATATCTAATAGAATGAGGTTCAGGTTCATCAATATCATGGGTTATAATTAGGTCCCGAAAAACTTTTGTGCAGATTAACCCAGAAAATGTTTATAAACCATAATGCACTGAGTGGCCTTTGAACTATGACCATCAGTCTCTAGCTGGCCATACACTAATAGATTTATTTCCTGTGGGCTAAACGAAAAACTAGAAGAATTCTTCAACCATGCAAAACAATTAGGCTGATGAATCTACATCTGTGGCTATTGTATTCTGGCAGTCAGCAGCCATCATTGTTCCAATACATAAATAGTAGCTGCAGCTGTCTGGCTGTGGACACTACCTGGCTACTTCATCAAAATATGATTAATCAAAAATGTATTGAGCCTGCAAGGCCACCCACTATAGCAAAAATGATGGCCCAGACTAACTGAGTAATACACCAGTAGCTGCAGTGGCTGTTGTCAAATATTGATCCTCTAAACAGTGTTGGTTAGAACTTTTCAGAAGTATAATTCAGAAAAACAATGCAACTTTATTACATATTACAATTGTTGATTGACCTTTGATCTCCACATGATATCAGTCAAAGCAACTTCTCATGTAAAAAATGCAGAAATGTAAAAATCGCTCTGGTTTACAGGAAGTATATTGGTGTGAGACATTAGTGTAGAATTTGCTAGCTATGCTTATGGAACCCATACAATATGAATATGTACAATCACATATATAATTCTGTGAGCAAAATGTGCAAAAAATTATTTATCTCTACTCAGTTCTTTTTCTTGTAGTAACTCTTTTAGGCTCATTGGCTTAATCCTTATTATTGATCCATGCTTACATTATGGACCTACCTCATCCCCAAACTTCCATGTTATGGCGTTGGTATTAATTTGAAGTTGCTGATCTTCTGGTGCCCAGGATGTAAAGTTTCCCACATCATTATAAATCACAGTCTCTTTATCCTTATATATCCAATTTGTTATTTTGTAGTGATAAACAAATTCTCCGTATTCATTAAATAATGGCGCCGGCTCATCTACACCAAATGCATATTCAACTTTTCTTAAATATTGATGCAACTTCAACATGAATATAGAAAGAAAAAGCAAACTTGTGTTAAAAAAGGAATAGCAATCTGTCACAGGGAAATCATTTCTAAATACTGACCTTTAAGATTTCTTCTCAAGCCTAGGTCAATACTCGTCTACTAGTTAAATTCCCATAAATGATTAAAGCTGATCACATTTGATTTGTCAAAGGCAGGCAAGCACCCGATGTAACATGCAGGCTGTTACATTTAATTAGACATTTGAAAATGTACCCATCCCTGTTATTGACAATAGATTTTTAAAGTAGCCTTTGACAGGATCCATTAGGACTATATGAAACATGTCCTCCAAAAATGTGGTGTTATAGGATCCCTCGATTCAACTATTTTAGCTTTGAAATCCATGAATTCCGCTCAAGTATATGTCTCAGAATTGTATTTCACATATTTTTGATTACAAATGGCAGGATTCTGGGCTGCCCTCTGTCTCAATGAATATCTGCCCTTATTATGGAGCTCTTAGCAGAACGTGTACAATCTAACAGCCAGATTAGCATTGTCTCCCTCAGAGATTACACTCATAAAATCAGTCTATTTGGTGACCATATTATTTCAACTGTAACAGAACCAGCACTTGCCCTTTTATGAAATCAAAACTCACTTTGTCTAGCTCATTACGAAGTTAACACAACACAATCCTGCAGGGTTATCCACAAAAGGTGAAGAGTTTGGAGAAGGCAGGAGAAGTGAACAAGCTAGGCCAAAATAGCTGATTAGGAAAAATTCTCCAATTCAGCTCACTTTCAAGTTCAGCTATGTTGCCCTAGATTGTTACCTTCTCGTGCCTTCTCCAAACTCTTCACCCTTTTGAGGATAACACTGCTAGATTTTGTATATTGGGATTCTTCAGGGAATACACATTTTTACAGGCATTCTACCCCTTAGTTGTGGTATTCCCCTAGTATCAGATATCTAAGTATAGAACTCACAAGTCCATCTACCTTGCTTTTTTCATACAGTTACAAACCACTGATTCCATAATTTAGAAGAAAAGAAGAGCTGACACACCAAACAACTGTTTTGGCACAGGGGTTAGCATTCTAAAAAATGGTGGTCCTGACAAAAATTTTAGACTTATTTTGCCCCTTACCCCTAACCCTGACAAATGTTTTAAACTTTCAACATTTCCGTTTGATAAATACTTATGTGTTAATTCCAAGTTAAGATGTGCTAAAGAAACCTAAACACATAGGAGGGATGGGCCTTCCAGAAATTCAGGATTACTATAAAACTTCTTACATGGATCAAAATGAATGATGGTTCCAGCCTTACAAAGAAAAACTATGAAGTCAAGCTGAGTAGGCCTTAGAACCCCAGTACAATTTAAAAAAAAATTGTTGGCCAATATGATCCTTTCTACTTTATTAATAATGGATTACCAAACTATTAAGAAAAGGGTGACATGCTCTGAGAAATGGCAGAAAAACATGAGGGAACCAACTACCACCTGGGTAAAACCTTGATGTTTGCTTCCATTAAAGAAACATTTATACCATCTTTAAAAGTATGAGAAAATCACATATGTGTCATATATGGACCCCTATTTGTTGCAGCTGAGGCATGGTCCGGAGGGTGCATGCTCATTCATCCACGTTTCTGGCCTGCCAGGATACACGCTCAGAATAAAAGGGCCTGGTAATGGATTTCATGGGGTCCCCATGTTATCTGTATGGGATTTAACCT
This sequence comes from Nanorana parkeri, assembly GCF_000935625.1. NCBI lineage: Eukaryota > Metazoa > Chordata > Amphibia > Anura > Dicroglossidae > Nanorana > Nanorana parkeri. The sequence goes on from NW_017308711.1 coordinate 108,802, forward strand.
TAAAGTTGTATTTTCTCTTTTTTTGCATGGGGCTCCACTTTAAAATCCACACAACCCCCTAAGGGCCTGGTATGGAATTTGGAAGGGACCCTATGTTGTTTGTTTGTGGGAGTGGGGGTCCCCCTTAACATCTAAAGCAGAACGTCATTGATAAAAAGGGTCTGTTATAGATAAAGGGAATATCCAGCTGATTTATTTATAAACAAAAAGAAGTGGCTGAGGTATGTTCAAAACAATGCTAGTAGTAATCAGTTAAACACACCTGGGTATGGTTCATGGGAGGCTTGCTGAACTGCTGCTAAGTTTGAATGATAATTCCAGACGCCATTGGAGTTGAAAAAATCAAAAGTGGTGAGCAGCTCTTTTAATAATAAAGAGAAATATTACAGATTCCTTTTACTTCAAACTTCACCTGCTTGTGAAGTGGTGCACCTGTAGGATATGTAGGGTGTACTGCAGCATAACGTACATGCCATGGCATTTTTTCTTTCCCCAAATTTCAGAAGCAAACCCAAAAAAATAAATATTGTGTCCCACCCCAAGTCAGTACCAAATCCATATTCTTGATTAGGGACAGATATGGATAAAAAAGAATAAGCCCATATCAAAAAATAAAAAGGGGGTTTCCCCTAGATATCCATACCAGATCCTAATCCTTTGATTACATCAGCATCTCCCACAAACTATTCCACTACAAGCCTAACATTGCTACAATTCTATTAGCTGGGGAGTTGAATAGTTGAAATATCACTGAATCACTTTTACTTTCAGGTGATCATCAACTCCAGTAACATATTACTTTATACATTTCCTAAACTCCCTCAGAAGATTGTGTACTCTACCTTATGTCTGTAATAATTAGGTTCCTTATCAGACAATTGTCCATTTGCCCCTTACCCCTAACCCTGACAAATGTTTTAAACTTTCAACATTTCCGTTTGATAAATACTTATGTGTTAATTCCAAGTTAAGATGTGCTAAAGAAACCTAAACACATAGGAGGGATGGGCCTTCCAGAAATTCAGGATTACTATAAAACTTCTTACATGGATCAAAATGAATGATGGTTCCAGCCTTACAAAGAAAAACTATGAAGTCAAGCTGAGTAGGCCTTAGAACCCCAGTACAATTTAAAAAAAAATTGTTGGCCAATATGATCCTTTCTACTTTATTAATAATGGATTACCAAACTATTAAGAAAAGGGTGACATGCTCTGAGAAATGGCAGAAAAACATGAGGGAACCAACTACCACCTGGGTAAAACCTTGATGTTTGCTTCCATTAAAGAAACATTTATACCATCTTTAAAAGTATGAGAAAATCACATATGTGTCATATATGGACCCCTATTTGTTGCAGCTGAGGCATGGTCCGGAGGGTGCATGCTCATTCATCCACGTTTCTGGCCTGCCAGGATACACGCTCAGAATAAAAGGGCCTGGTAATGGATTTCATGGGGTCCCCATGTTATCTGTATGGGATTTAACCTTAAAGTTGTATTTTCTCTTTTTTTGCATGGGGCTCCACTTTAAAATCCACACAACCCCCTAAGGGCCTGGTATGGAATTTGGAAGGGACCCTATGTTGTTTGTTTGTGGGAGTGGGGGTCCCCCTTAACATCTAAAGCAGAACGTCATTGATAAAAAGGGTCTGTTATAGATAAAGGGAATATCCAGCTGATTTATTTATAAACAAAAAGAAGTGGCTGAGGTATGTTCAAAACAATGCTAGTAGTAATCAGTTAAACACACCTGGGTATGGTTCATGGGAGGCTTGCTGAACTGCTGCTAAGTTTGAATGATAATTCCAGACGCCATTGGAGTTGAAAAAATCAAAAGTGGTGAGCAGCTCTTTTAATAATAAAGAGAAATATTACAGATTCCTTTTACTTCAAACTTCACCTGCTTGTGAAGTGGTGCACCTGTAGGATATGTAGGGTGTACTGCAGCATAACGTACATGCCATGGCATTTTTTCTTTCCCCAAATTTCAGAAGCAAACCCAAAAAAATAAATATTGTGTCCCACCCCAAGTCAGTACCAAATCCATATTCTTGATTAGGGACAGATATGGATAAAAAAGAATAAGCCCATATCAAAAAATAAAAAGGGGGTTTCCCCTAGATATCCATACCAGATCCTAATCCTTTGATTACATCAGCATCTCCCACAAACTATTCCACTACAAGCCTAACATTGCTACAATTCTATTAGCTGGGGAGTTGAATAGTTGAAATATCACTGAATCACTTTTACTTTCAGGTGATCATCAACTCCAGTAACATATTACTTTATACATTTCCTAAACTCCCTCAGAAGATTGTGTACTCTACCTTATGTCTGTAATAATTAGGTTCCTTATCAGACAATTGTCCTTCATAGAACAGATTCATATCATGCAGTGCTTTGGCCATAGCTTCAACCGCATAATAAATTCGTGGAGTGGTTCCTTGATGCACAAAATTAAAATAATTTGGCTGCATTGTTTCATACACAGAACCATTATAGATAAATGGACATAATATGGAGCTATTTCTGTTTCCTTTGTTGGCAGACATACACTTTGCAAGTGATAAAATCTCGCAGGACATTGGTGAATTATGTACAGTATACGTCTTCTCAATTCCATCAAAAAAATGTTCTTTGTTTGGAAAGAATAAAGGGGATAATTCCATAGACAAGCTACCATTCAAATCAACTAATGGATTATGTCTAGAATGGATAAGATGCCTCAGAGGAGGAACAATAAATGTTTTATTATAGAGAACATTCGTATGACGTACAAATGTAAGAAATGCCTCGTTACTGATATAAGATCCACATAATACAATTACTTTAGCACTGGAGGCTTTCATAACAGAAATGGCATTGTTTAAAATAAGCTCTGAATCTATATCAGTATACATATAAGGTCCAAATGATAATGTATATTCAACACAAATACCATTATGTTTCATGTACTTCATTAATATCTCTTTATCTTTGTCTCCGGCATCATCTTCTGATGCAAATATTCCAACCCACGTCCAGCCAAAATATTCCAACAACCTAATTACAGCCATATAATGAACATGATCATTCTGAACCATCCGGAATACACGAGGATAGAGAAGCCTATCGGTTAAAGAATAGTCCGTGGCTCCATAACTGATCTTCAAAACAGAAATTAAACATAACATAACTAAATGTCTTTAATTTAGTTTCAGATTTTTCGTTATTTCATTTTTCGGGATTCGGGTCTGAATGTTAATTCTGTACGGGATTGGGATTCAAACGAATATTAGTTGCAGCAAAGTGACAGAAATAAGGAAAGACAATTACTATTCTTTACTGTCCACAGAAACGAAAATCTGATTGAAACGTGTACGGGTTTCAACTTTGAACGAAACAAATCGCACATGTCTACTAAATTCATTGCCAACATTTAAGAGTTAAAGTCATTAACTTTATAGAGGGAAATCCCCCATATGCTATGAGCAGCTGCTTTTAGGATGGTAGTGATTGCAAAGGGTTTGTTCCAGAAACCATGATCAGATAAATTAACCTCCTGGTCCAGTCTGGGGCTTGCTGCCCAGCAACAAATCTAACCTGATCAGGATGTAATCATTGAGGGATAATAGAGAGTAATCTGTTAGTTAACAATGTAGCATAGATCCTAAGGTCGTTGTTTAATAGGGATCGGCGTGTAGTTTTCTAGGTCTGACAAGGACTTATCAGGCTAGGGGATTGTTTCAATATTCACTTTGTCAAACATGTCCTTGGGTAATACACCACTTGTGGCTGCTTGGTTTGAGTGCTGGCATAAGTGTGGTGCAAGTCAACAAAGGTCTTAGTATTACTCGACACTAAATCCATCCAGCCTTGGAGTCTTGTGTAGGGGGAGATAAGTGACTCCACCACAAAAAATGGTGCTGATAGAGTAGCTAGCTGATCACTGGAAATTTTGGGAAGATGTACTGTGTCAAGCAATCTTTAAATATCAGCAGGTGAGGGGTAGATTGCTTTTGGAGCCATGTAGGTTACAGAGAGAAGAGAAGTGGCAGAACTACCCCTATAGTGACCGATGCAGCCGGGAAAGGATGGGGGGCTGATCCCTGCTTGCTCTCCCCCGCTTGTATGGGCTGAGGCAGCAGGGATTTGAATACAAATGGCCAGCAGGGGGTGGAGGAGCGAGCCGCTGTCATCCTGTCAGTTTCTGCCTGTGTGCATGGCAGAGCGGAGGATCGGTAAGTATCAGTGATATTACCAATCCTCTGTGTGCAGTACAAATACTGTAGTGATCAACTGATCAATCCAGTGTTTGTAAATAACTGGGGACACATAGCATTATGTGTCCCCAGTTACAAATAAACACAATGGGGTCTATTTAAGAAGCTGCTGAAGGATCTAGCCGTAGCTTCGGCCAATCCTTTGGCTAGCTTCGGCCCCAGGACCCCTTCGGTTCAGTAGAACCAAAGGGCTGCTGTACGGGCTATTCACTGTAGCCCGTGCAGCTCCTGAACGTGGCCGAGCGGCTCAGTTGAACCGAACGCATATGACTCGGCTCGGCTGAGCCGCGCTGAAAGCCGAAGCTGGCCAAGCGGCCGGCTATTGGCCGGCCTACAACCTGCTTCTGACAGCTGGGTGGAGCCAGTCGTGATCTTACCTGCTAACCAGGGACACTGATCTCCAAAAAGCAAACTCTCCCTGGCACTCCGGGAATCTCCCGCTCCCGGTCGCCAAGGAGAGAAACACTGCTGTTTCTTTTTTTTTATTCTGACACGGAGACGTGTCAGAATAGAAAAAAAAATTTAAAATTGCCCATTGGAATGCATTGCTAGATTCCTATTGGCTATTTCAATTTGCAATAGCCAATAGTAAGCCGAGCCGAATGACGGCATTCGGCTATTCACTCACTGCTGTTCGGCATCTGTAAGAATAGGCCGAGCAGCAGTGAGTAGCCTGCCCGAGGTTCGGCTCAGCCGATCCAGATGTTGGATCGGCTGAGTCAAACTCCTTCTGCACTTCGGATCAGCCGAACATGCTGAGCATGTTCGGCCGACCCGAAGCCATGCGAAGCAAGCCGACGTACGGCTGATTTCAGCCGATGTAAGATATATTGCCCTGTGTAATCCTTCTTTGGTGTGACAGTTTAATTATAACATAGAATATTACTGCCACACCAGTGAACCCGGGGAAAGTGGGCTTACAAATTTTATTCCCCCTTTCCACAGCCTTCATTGGTGTGGCAGTATTACACTAAACTGTTAGGCCTCATTCTGGCCCCATTCACACCGGGGCTTGAAGCTTTTCACCGGGGTTTCTGCGCGATTTTTGATAGAGCGTTTATTTGTGTTTTTAGTCGCGTTTCAGCGCTGAAACACAATTAAAAACACTCAAAAATTTGCTAATCAGCGCATTTCTATTAAAATCTATATATTTAAGTTTTGCTGTGGGGCCTGTTTGATTGCTTTTTTTTGGTTTTCTCATTCTTGTTGTTTTTGAATTCTGATTTTACTCTCTTTTTTAGCTGCAGTTTTTTAACCTCCCTGGCGGTATGATTATTCCGCTTTTCGTTATTTTTTCGGCGCATTTTTTTTCAGATTTTTTTAGTTATTTTGATTCTTTGTTTTTTCCGTTTTTTTTTCGAATTTCCCGCTGGTTCCGCCCCCATGCGACACGTCAGCTCGCAAGGGACGGAACCCGGAAGACAGATGCCGGCGCCGGGCCGGAGGACACCGCACGGCTCGAGGGACAAGGTAAGTAAATACTGTGGGATATTCCCAAGTGTAGCTCAGGGTATGGAAAAGTAACCCTGAGCTACACTCGGGAATACCGCCAAGGAGGTTAAGTGAACTTTTTCGAAGGTGATATTTTTTGTATATCATAGTTCAATTTTATGTTTGGAGTGGGAATTTGAGAATTTGTTCTTATAGTTGCCCTCCCCACAGGGGGGACAATGTCCAAGGGTTGCTCTATTGCTCCTCTGTGGGGTTGAGCCATCCTAAGACAAGAACTGTGTTACTGGCTGGATCACCAGGTGAAAATAAAGTGGAGAAGCCTAAAACAAGAAAACTGATGCAGCATTTACATTTATAGATCGGTAAGCTGAAATATATGATATTTTGTTTTTGGGTTTAGAATTGATAAATATGCTCCAAGATCCTATTTATGGGAATAAGGTGTGCTTTAAATGGCACCAGGCTTCCCACTGATACATTTTAGTTCTGTTATATTTCCATATTCTTTGTTTCAGTAGGAAATGATTTCTAGTATATAATTTAGTAGGTAGTGTAATGAGCAGAGATGGAAAGTAGTGTATAGTATATAGAATTTTCAGCAGTAGTAGCATGTTAAATGCTGATATTCTCTCTATTATGGATTTGCCAAGATTAGCAAGTGTGCCCACCTAAAATCCCAACTTCTATAATAAAATTAGAGGAAACACTGGTCAGGATGTTTTGCTTGTGAAGGATGTGCAGTTCTGAGAAGGTTCTCGCAGTGAAGATTGTGTGAATTGGGAGGAAATCTTTTTCCAGGTGGGCTGCACAAAGATAATTAGGGATAAAGTACTACACATGCCATTGTCCTTTAAATTCTAATAAGAATATAGGGGGTCAAGGAGGAGTTCCATGCACTAAACAGTTACTCCTCAGGATAATTACAGTGCAGTTTCATAAAATGCGTGTTTTTCATTGTGGCTGCACTTTATTATTTTTCACAGGGTGGTCTTGAAGGCAAAGATAAAAGTCACAGAACCTACCTGTGTGTATCCATAGATTCTGAGTATTTGTGCCATCGGAATTGTTGTCAGTGAATAATGATCTCCAATAAAACCCACCAGCTGACCTTCTCCAGAACATGAGTAATTAGGGACTGTCTTCTGGGGTCCAGATAAAATCTTTAGAACATTCCTTACAGCCATAGTAGGATGTAAACATGAATCTAGAACATGAAATCCCAGAGTAATATTGGGCAAAATTTCTGGATTTTGATTAATGTTGTGAATAGCAGAAAGAAAAGCCAAAACATTTAAAGGCATTTGTTCATAAAAACTGTAAAGGTTGAAGAAATCTAAGTTAATAACTTACCTATTAAGTCAGTTTATTTAGCTATAATTTGATGAACAAAGATAATCCTATTTTTATTTTGTTATAAAGGCGAGCAAAAACTATACATCAAATTAAATAATTAATGTTACAATTTGTTATTGCACACATTTACCAATATATAAATACAAAAAGATTGACAGTTGTCTATAGCTGAACTTTTTTATTCTGAAAAATGTAGGGAAGTGTTAACACCACTGTTATATTTATTTGTTTGCCATCTCTGTCCCTTTACTATTTAAAATAAATATTTAAAATAATAAGTACGTTTGAAATGGTGGCAGTTGCACTTTTTTATGTTTCACAATGTGTCCTCAATTGTTTATCCAATTTATATTGTTAGGAAAAAAACACTAAAATAAATATTAGTGCACACAAACACAATATAATCAAATTTTTGTACATTATAAAGACGGGGTTGCATTGAGTATTTAGATACCCAGCATGTTAAGCCTTAACACTGTGTGTACCCGTACAATGGTAAACAAATATGGTACCAAAAATTGTCCACATGAGACACTTTTCTCACCTCTACAGGCCAAAAATTTGTATATAACAGAAAATTATGACCATAGAATTTTTGCTCTCACTCTAATATTTGTGGCAATACAAAAAAGTGGGTGGTACAATCGCTGTTTACACACATGTGCATACCCTACACATGTGTTTCCATCTATGTATGTGTGTGAGGTGACGGCATTGTTTTAATAAATGTTTTTAGCTTTTTAAATTATTGTATTATATTTTATGTTTTACCCTTTTTAAGCTATTTTTATTGCTGTCACATAATAGCATTTGATGGCATGTGTTAGCACACGGACAAGCGACAGGTTTTCTTTATGGAGACATCAGACAACCTTCCCTGTCCTCCAATGCAGTTGATCAAGCACAGGACTGGGCTTCACCTTCTGCTTAGCCCTTCTGACTGATATGAAGCAGAGAGCACAGAGCTTCCTGCTTCAGTTATCACAGAGCAGATCAGGGAATGGACAGCTCCTAATCTACTCCCAGTTACCATCTTGACAACATTTGCTGTGGTCCCGGACACCCTGGAGCCTGAAAACCAGAGCATGGGGTGCCCACATATAGCCCTGTAAAAGTGATCAGGTGGCTCTACTGCCAACCAAATCATTTTAATTAGGAATGCTCAGATACTAGTTCATATACCAGTGCTGATACTTGGCATTTTCACAAGGGATGCAGATCTTGAAGCTACGACTGGGTCCTGGGGCTCCACCACAGTCCTGAAATCATTAGTCTGCATTGTTTTAGAAAACACTGTCACATGACAATAAAAAAGGTATCAGTAATTGGTATCAGTCAGTACTTGGACAAGTATCAGTTCTTGTACTTGGTCTGGAGGAAATGGTATCTGGGCATCCCTTATTTTACTGAATAGCCGGGAGACGGCTGAAAGAAATGACACCTAGCTAATGGCTGCAGTATCCGCCATGAACATGCTTTAACCATTTGAAGCCCATGATGTTAACAAATGTCATGTGGACATCAAGCGACTAAAGAGACCCACTAACTGTGCCATCACCTGAACACCATCATGTTTAGGAATAGGAATGAGCTCAGGGAATGCCCAGCCCACAGCTGATTAGGTGAAATTGCCCATGACAGCTTCTTGTTCAGAGGACAAGCACGTTTGCTCCAAATCTAAGTTTATTTCTCTTTAAGAACAATTATTTAAACCACCAATGATTGTCTATTTCCACTAATTCTCCTTTTTTCTTTCTGATGTATAATATATAAGGGGGATATATATTACTCACTTATCTATAGAAAATCATTCCACTAGCTGTGATTTGGTGACAACGATATATTCCTATGACAGTCATTCCATGGCACTTACTTTTTATTAACATTTCATTTTTATTAACATTTCATTTTTATTAACATTTAAAAAGAATCAATTTGCTTTTCACCTCAATACAAAGGCCTTCCCAATGATGATGTTAGAACATATTCCCCTCCCTAGGAGTCAGCATGGCACTAGTAAATCAACACAACCAATTTCTGCTAACACTATATACTACATATTTATATATTTGTATATTTTATTGCATCCCTATTATGTTTTCTGGCATTAAGACAAGGCTGTATAAGGGGTGTCCACATAGATTACACTGAATTAGGGCTCATTTTAGAATTTAAGTGTGTTTGGTAGTGTGTTATAATACTTTTTTGTTTTTATTAATTTTTTGGAGCTTTGAAACAGTACACTCCATGCAGGCAAAGCAGTGTGGTGCACTCCTCTGTGGTGCAGTGCCCTTCAGTGCAGTCCAGCATGTTCAAACTTTTACAACACACAGATCACACCTGTGTTGTGAAGTGAATGGAGCACATAGAAAAGAATTGGTTTCTCCTTGTGACATTGTTCAATTGCTGAAAAACACCAGTCACTGCATCTAATGTGAATGGGCTGTGCCCACCACAATAGTCCTCAGCCACTGTGCATGCCGGTCTGGCAGATGCAATGACCGGTCAGACATTTCAGTAATGCCGAGCCTGTGATTTCCCTTGGCGGAGTGTTACTGAGCTGCACTGAGGATGGAGGGTTCACTATGGGTGCTTTGGATACAGTGTGCCTGTGTACTACAAATGGCCGGGTTTGCACCAAATTCATGAATCTCTTTCATACAGGAACACAATTCTGTGGCCAGCACTGATATCTGTCATTCTAGTGTGTGATGGAATTTTAACGAGAATCTTACACACTTTTTATTAATTCCAAGGATTCTATCTAGTTCATTACAATCTGAATTGTATTTGTTAACAGTATCTCCATCAGGAACTCCATTTACCTTCTGTCACCTCATATGCTATTATTGTTTTTGAAACAGACACTATGCAGCTTATTTACTAAAGGAAAATAGTCTGTTCATTCTGCAAGGGAAGTTACCATTAGCTTAGTGAATGATGTGAATGAGCCTAATGAGGAGAAGTGAACAGGCTATTTGCCTTCAGTAAATTAAACCCAATGTATCTAATTTATTTTAGGAATGAATGTATTGAAAATATCTCCATCAAAGGCATAAATAATATCCTTTCATCCTGACTGCACAGCAATTGCAGACATGGATCACAGAGGTTATTAGACCACGTCTAATGCAAATAACAGATATCTCTTTCCTGCTCCTCCAAGTTATCCTGGGTTGTCCTGGGTGTTCTCAGCTATGACATTGGTTTAAAACCATAGAGTATTATTAAGTAGTGCCAATACCATAATGTTAAGGGACTATTGTGTAGAGCAAATACATATAATAACAGGGCCCGGGTGACCCCCATGATGTCACTATGACCTCATATAGCTGCCAAAAACACATAATAAATCATCTGAGTGAAGTGTAAAAAGCAAATAGCATTGCAGTGCCTTACCCAAAATGTGACATCCACTTCCCCTAAAGATCAATATCACAATGCTGAAACTTACACCTCTCCTCTGCAAATATTTGTTCCCTGGCCAACATGTTGATCCTCCAGCTTCAGTTCTTCATTAACCTGCCAGACCTGGGAAAACTGTACATCTGCCTGACTGTCTGAGTCAGAGGCAACTCCTATATTTTCATCTTCATATGACCCCTTTCATTTTCTAATCATTGGTTGTGACATAGTTCCTGAACATTTCATCAATTAAATTTTACTAAATAAGCAATTCAAAGAAGAACAAAGAAACATGTTAAATGATGATGTAAAATTCTACTTACTCCCTACAGAAATATTTCTGGGTATTGCTAAATGTATAATCGATGGCAAATGTATGTATGGTGAAGACTCCTCCAAAGACGAGGTCACCATCTTGATAAAATTCAATCTCTTGTTCTCTGATCCCAAGCGGGAAATCAAAGATCTGTGCTGAACTCAGAGTACTGTATACATAAAATGTCATCCACAGGACAATCCAGAAGAGCCGGCCTTTATAGGTAATACATGGAGATAGGGTTTCGATCTTCATATACAGAGAAAATAAAACAAAATCTCTGTCATTCGGAATATCACGGACTGTGTAGAGAATTCTGTGATATGATACTGAACATTGATCAGTGACATCCCCACAGTAAGTTAGTGACAATGTCATTGTCTCTCCTCTCCTCTCTCTTTTTATACACTTCAGTCTCATACATTTCTCATTGTTCTGAATATGATTCTTCATTCTGCATCTACTTTCAGCTGTTTTCCCAGCTGAACTTTCTATAAATTGCATAATTTTTTTTCCAGAGATATATAAAAATTATATTTTTTTCAACAATAACACACACAGAATTATATTCCTGCATGTCTTCCATCTCCTACAATATGATGTTTCAGTGGTGGAATTCATATTATTATTTTATTTAAAATGCAATATATTTGACAATAATAACAACAAATACATTAATGAATAATAAATTACACTAATACATGAATGAAAGTCATTAATTATGGTACTACTACTACTACTAATAATAATAATAATAATAATAATATCTAGCACAAGAAGGTACACTTGGATTTCAGGAAAAGATGACACCATCTTGGCCCCATTGCCCCATTACCACTCTTTTCTCCAACTTTCTTGTTGCCGTCATTATGATTTCATAACTGGATCTTCTCATCCCCATATTTGATTGAGTGCTTCCAGTCAGCTTTATAACATCCACCACCACAAAACAGGTCAATTTGAACTGCAGATTATTTAAAGCAGGGGTGCACACAATTTTTTGTATTGAGGTCTACTTTTCAAATGATGATCCCAATTAGATCTACCAACAATTTACCTCCCTCCTGCGTTCTAAAGTCAATGGCACCCCAGCACTGGTCCAGTGCGATCGGAAAAAATGCTGCATGCGCTCTTTTTTCCGATCACACTAGACCAGAATGCAGGCATTGTGGTTTCCGTGTTCTGGTGACTTCAATTCACTGCCCCAGCCCAGAACGCAGGGGAAGTTTACCATGCAATACAGTGCGTTCCAGCAGCTAACCGCGCTGGAACGATCTGTACTGTAACTCGTGTGAACAAAACCTAAACACTGTACTAAAACATTGCATTCTTTGATTTAGGCATTATCTGCGTTCAGGTGCAGGAGGGGGTGTGGCGGTGCATTGAAGTTAATGTCACCATAGCCATGCCCCCCACCCGTATTGCAATCGCCCGCACCTGAACGCGTGACACATTAGTGTCTGCTTTCCGTTTCAGTGCAATCTGCAAAATTAGTGCTTGCAGCATTTTTGCAGATCACACTAGACCAGAACACAGGCAGTATTGTGCCACGCATTCGGGTGCAGGCAATTGTCTCTGAATGCAGGGAACCGGCCGGAGTGAGATACAGTGTGTTCCGGAGCCTGACCACTCTGGAACGCACTGTTTTTGGTGTGAACCGGCCCTAAGGCCTCATTTACACCATCCTCAGTGCGTTCTGGAGCTATTGTGGCCGGAACACACTGTATCGCCTTGCGGCTGGCTCAGTTTGTTGTGGGGTGGGAGGGGGTGGGAGGGGGTGTGGCGGTGTGTTGAAGTGAATGGCACCGCAGCTAAGCCCTCTGGCCGCAATGCGATCGGCAGCATTACAACGCAAGGCACATCAATGCTTGCAATACGGTCCAGTCAGAAAAAATGCTGCAATTACTATTTTTTCTGACCTGACCGCAGACATTGATGTGCTTTGCGTTTCCATGCAGCCATTGGTGCCATGCTTATTGGACAGTGAAGACGACGGAGGGGTGGGCTAAGTGTGCGGGCCGAGTGTCTCAGTGTCTGGGGTAGAGGGGCCACCTACGCTACGTGCGGTAGGAAATATTATTGGCCGCTTCAGACAGGAGGGGAGAGCCAAATGTGTCAGATGCTTTAGCGTCCGACGCATTCTGGGTACACAGAGCTCGGGACAAAGAGTTGACCCGCGATCTACCAGCAATAGCTTTGCGCTCCACTAGTAGATCGTGATCGACCTTATGGGCACCCCTGATTTAACCCTTTCGCTGCCAAGCCCTCCGGAACATTTTTCAAATCAGCTGGCCAAGCCATTTTTGAATTTTCTGCAATTTTTTCCTATTGGTTTGATTTTCAACTGCTGCGTTGCTAGCGTTTGTAAAATACCCCCCAAACCATATATTTTCTGAAAG
>NW_017308711.1:122176-129962 GCF_000935625.1 Nanorana parkeri
GACCATGGCGAGGCCTGTTCTGAGTGGAACCTGTCCTGTTAAACTGCTGTATGGACTTGGCCACCGTGCTGCAGCTCAGTTTCAGGGTCTTGGCAATCTTCTTATAGCCTAGGTCAGGGGCGCCCACTATTTTTCATCTGGAGATCTACTTTTCAAATGATGAGCTCATTGAGATCTACCAACGAAAAAACAATGGCACACCAGCCATGCCCTCCTTCCTTCGCCTGCACCAGAACGCGGCACAAAAATCCCTGCGGTCTGGTCCAGTGCATGCGTTCTGGTCCAGTGCGATCGGAAAAAATGCTGCATGCGCTCTTTTTTCCGATCACACTAGACCAGAATGCAGGCATTGTGGTTTCCGTGTTCTGGTGACTTCAATTCACTGCCCCAGCCCAGAACGCAGGGGAAGTTTACCATGCAATACAGTGCGTTCCAGCAGCTAACCGCGCTGGAACGATCTGTACTGTAACTCGTGTGAACAAAACCTAAACACTGTACTAAAACATTGCATTCTTTGATTTAGGCATTATCTGCGTTCAGGTGCAGGAGGGGGTGTGGCGGTGCATTGAAGTTAATGTCACCATAGCCATGCCCCCCACCCGTATTGCAATCGCCCGCACCTGAACGCGTGACACATTAGTGTCTGCTTTCCGTTTCAGTGCAATCTGCAAAATTAGTGCTTGCAGCATTTTTGCAGATCACACTAGACCAGAACACAGGCAGTATTGTGCCACGCATTCGGGTGCAGGCAATTGTCTCTGAATGCAGGGAACCGGCCGGAGTGAGATACAGTGTGTTCCGGAGCCTGACCACTCTGGAACGCACTGTTTTTGGTGTGAACCGGCCCTAAGGCCTCATTTACACCATCCTCAGTGCGTTCTGGAGCTATTGTGGCCGGAACACACTGTATCGCCTTGCGGCTGGCTCAGTTTGTTGTGGGGTGGGAGGGGGTGGGAGGGGGTGTGGCGGTGTGTTGAAGTGAATGGCACCGCAGCTAAGCCCTCTGGCCGCAATGCGATCGGCAGCATTACAACGCAAGGCACATCAATGCTTGCAATACGGTCCAGTCAGAAAAAATGCTGCAATTACTATTTTTTCTGACCTGACCGCAGACATTGATGTGCTTTGCGTTTCCATGCAGCCATTGGTGCCATGCTTATTGGACAGTGAAGACGACGGAGGGGTGGGCTAAGTGTGCGGGCCGAGTGTCTCAGTGTCTGGGGTAGAGGGGCCACCTACGCTACGTGCGGTAGGAAATATTATTGGCCGCTTCAGACAGGAGGGGAGAGCCAAATGTGTCAGATGCTTTAGCGTCCGACGCATTCTGGGTACACAGAGCTCGGGACAAAGAGTTGACCCGCGATCTACCAGCAATAGCTTTGCGCTCCACTAGTAGATCGTGATCGACCTTATGGGCACCACCACAGAGGTCGCTAAAGCGACCATCAGCTTATAGTAGAACGGTAAATGCCAGGTCCGTACGACGTACTGAGCTGGCCAGCTGGAAGCACTTTTGTAGCTCCGTACGACGTACGTCATTGGCAGCGAAAGGGTTAAAGCGACAATATAACATAAAATTATACTTTAGAGTAGTATTGAACTCTCATTTTTTTCTATGATCAATTCAGATCAATTGCCATGCAAAGTATTTCTTTGATTTTTGACCCAAGCAATCACAGTAACCTTGTTTGTGAACAGCTGGCACCAACTCTCTCAGCTCTGCTTCTCTGGACTCTCTATCCAGTACAGGATCACAAAGAGTACGCCCATCTACTAATTTGGAGAAAAATAATAATGGAGGAGAGGGGAGCAGGGAGAAGGGGAGTGCCTGTTCTTTGTGGTGTACACAAGCAAAAATTTCCCAGCACACTTACCAGCCAGCCTGCAAAAAAAGGATTAAAAACAGAGGTTTTAGTTGCATAATTTTTGCAAAATATGTGGTAGCCACACTGCATCATCAAGGGTCCTCCGTGTAGTGTGGTCCTAACTATAATCTCTGGGCACTACTCAAATACAGCATCTGTCAACTAAAGCAGAGTTTGAATCACTGGTCTGCAGGGTGGAACCTTCTATGCAAAAGGACATTCATGCCCCTGACAAAATATGCAGGAGATATCAGTAGAGGTACAGGTGGGTCTCCACGTCACATGGCATCATAAATTCCAGCATACAGACAGTGGAGAAGGCTGCCTGCCTCAATTAGATGCAGCTTAAGTTGAGGACTTGGAAAACCACTGTAAAGGGAACCATCTGTGAATACATGGTCTCCCCAAAGCCACCACGGCCCCTGCACCTTAAAGAAACAGTACAAGACATTCCCAGCCAACTACAAAGATCATTGTGGAGAGAGTATACCAGGCCATGGGTCAGCACTCCATGAACCAAGCAGGCCCCAAGATACTACATGGAAAATCAGGTTGAGAAAAGACAAAAGTCCATCGGGTTTAATCAACAAAAAAAAAAAGAATATATAAATAAATAAATAAAATCATTGCATATACAGAACCCTCTACCCCAAGTTGACCTAGAGGTAGGCAAAATCCCTGATAAAGCATTAAATAATAAAAAACACTTTTATGTCTAAGAAGGTTATTTGCCCATATGGGGGTACCATCGTCACTTGTAATTTATAACACATAGAGGGTTATTCACAAAGCTGCTGAAGGCAGCCGAGTGAATGACCAAGCCGAAGTGAACAGAGCCAAACAGCATTCGGTTATTCACTTCAGCTCCATACAGCTGATTTCAGCTGAACATTGGGTAAAATCAGCCGTACATCGGCCGACCATGCTCTGCTGAGCCAAAGTGCAGAAGGAGTTCGACTCAGCCGATACAACATTTGGATCGGCTGAGCCGAAACGTTGGCAGCTCACTCGCTTTAAAAAGTGGTTTCAAGTGTGTCTCATCATTTTAAAGACATGCATAGAGGAGACATGCATTCTTTTTATTTTTATGGAGTAAAAAGAGTGTCCTAGAGGAGGGGATGTCTACAGGATACTGTTAGTATGTGAGGCCCTGTGGATCTTCAAGTCCTCGGATCCCATAGGGTCTCAACCATCGGTGTGACATTAGTTTACACCTTAGATAATGCATTGTTTTCAGTGCCCTGATGTTGATATTTTACTGTCATATGGGTTCCTTTACTTTAGATTGTATACTACAAGTAAATAGATCTGCTCTATGGCACCAGAAGAAATATTTGCTTTTAATATTCATCAAATGTATTTTACAAGACGTTGGTGGATGCCCTAGCCTAACGCATGTGTTTTTCAAATCGGTATGTTGATAACACAATGCCTCCCAGATAGGATTGGGAAGCACTCCTTCTTCAGTAGTCTAGTGTTTTTTCCCTATAATTTTTTCCGCTGTCGTGGAAGCATGGATGGAGAAAATATTTTTCCTCTCCCTCTAGCCAATGCTTTGAAGTTGAACACTTTTGGGGTTGTTGAATTCATGTGTCTCTCAACAAACACTATGGTTTCATCCTCCAGCCCCTATTTTCTGTAGTACTAGAGTTAAATGCACACGATTTGGATGCACGCAGAAGTCAGTAAATTCCAGGAAACAGACATGTTGGCACAACACGAACACTCAATTTTAGGAAGGCTAACTTCAATCAACTGAGAAACCTTCTAGGAGTCATAAATTGGGATCTCATCTTCCTGAATACAAACACTGAAGAGAAATGGCATAGTACCAAGGAAATCTTAAATAACAAGATTGGCCAGTGCATACCGTTTGCTGAAATTGCTGCCATCAATTTCAAAATCACCTTGTTTTTTTCTTAAAATGGAACATTTGCTCAGTTTAAACATTGGATATGTTTTATATTGTGAATAAAATATGTGTTTATGGGATTTGTATTAACCCATATTAAGGAGAGCAGAGTAGTTCAGAGGCTAGAAATATTAAATGTAAACAAATCCCCAGGACCATATCCAGGTCATAGGCAGACCACTGTACATAATATTTATGGACACTCCAATGACTGGTACGGTACCATATGATTTCCGGAGAGCAAATGTGATACCAATATACAAAAAGAGGAAAACAAAGTACTCCGGGTAATTATAGGCCAGTCTGCTTAACATCAATCATGTGCAAAATATTTGAATGCATGAAAAAGGACTACATGGACTACATAAGCAATAACCAACATGGCTTCATGAAGGACCATTCTTGTCTGACCAATTTATTAACATTTCATGAGGAGGTCAGTATTAATTTAGACAGAGGAATACCAGTAGACGTGGTGTATCTAGGCTTTGCTAAAACCTTTGATACAGTACCCCACAAGCGTCTAATTTACAAGCTAAGGTCTATAGGTGTGGAGGAAATTGATTGCACATGGGTGGAAAACTCTCTGCAAGAACGGACGCCTAGGGTTGTAATAAATAGTTAATTCTCTAATTGGGAAAAGCGGGGTGCCCCAGGGGTCGGTCCTGGGACCAGTGGCAGAACTACCGCTGGTGCGGCCGGTGCTCCCGCCCCGGGGCCTGAGCCTATAGGGGGGCCCAGTATCCATCCAAACATAGCCCGGGAAGAGATGGTGGGGAGTAGTTCTATTTGTAGTTCTATATAGCAGGTCCCATCCTGCATTGCAGCAATGCAGAATGGCACCCTCTATAGGAGGAGTACAAATCTCAGCAGTACTTTATACAGCAATGTCATGTTTCCAATTTGTTTTTTGTGTGGTTGCTACAGGGGTTATGGGTTGGGGGGGTTTGTGGGGTTTTTGTTTGGGGGGGGGCAAAAATAATCTTGCACCGTGGCCCTTTGTCCCCTAGGTCCGCAACTGCCTGGGCCCAATCCTGTTTATCCTATTCATTCATGACATAGAGATTGGGATAGTTCGTTTGATCTCCATTTTTGTCGACAATACTAAGCTGTGTAGGGCGGTAGATTCCAAACAGGAGATCTGCACTTCAACAAGACCTAGACAACATTGCAGCATGGGCTACACATTGGTACATGCGATTCAATGTTGAAAATTGTAAAGTTATGAACATGGCTGCAAAGATCAAATGTTCAAACTACTATCTGGGGGGCTGCATGAGGGAAGACAGAAATGGAAAGTGACCTGGGGGTGCTCATAGATCACAGGTTTGGCAATAGCATGCAATGACAAGCTTTGGTCAGCAAAGCAAACATGATACTGTAGTAAGGGATAGGAGAATTATACTTCCACTTTCTAAAAAAGTTGGATCTCGTCTGGAGTATGCCGTGCAATTTTGCAAGGATGTCTTTGAGCTGGAGAAAGTTCAAAGAAGGGCCACAAAATGAATTAAAGGGATAGAAGGCCTGAGCTATGAAGACCACCTCCAACAATTAAACCTATTCTCCTAAGAAAGGAGGCGATTAAGAGGGGACCTCATCGCAGTCTTCAAAATCATTAATGGGTACCACAATATTTGTAACAAGTTTTAATTGACCCAGACCCAGTCTGGGGTGGTTGCTTTCCTCTCGCCGTGCTCCCGTGTCTTTGATCAATTAATCGCGAAGATATTTATACGTAAGCGTTTAACATTATTTTATACTTTTCAATATTTAATGTGACAGAGATCGATGAATATAGACAATGTTTTCGCTACAGGATTAGGTGCAGCCCTCTAGTCTTATTACATGTGGGTTCCTCCTATTTCTATTTTAGGATATATATTTTCCTTTACTTCTTTCCCCTGAAGAAGCCCTGGTTGGGCGAAACATGTTGGGATTTACAGGAGCATCCATAAAACTTTGAAAAAAAGCAACCGCACATTTCAGAACTGTACGGTACTGTCACCAGACGGTGAATGCACCAGCATATGTTTTTTTATTTTCTGTTTGTTTTTTCTTCCTATCTTTTAAAATAATGTTTAAAATTATATTGCAATAAATGTTTTTCTAAGATTTTGAGGTCCTGGAATTGTTTCTTAAAAGACCCCTTTTCTCTTCTCCCTTTGGGTATTTGCACACCCCATTATGGAAACATCCTTTCTCTTTTATACCACAACCCGGGGTGTGAAACTTCCAGCACCTCTACATTTAATTTGCAACACATGTCTACTAATGTTATCTACCAGGGATATTAAATGAAGTGATTTCATGGGAAAACTCTGGATCCTTCTGTTCGGTGCTTTCAGATTGTTATGGAAATTCGCTTGGGCTGAGCGCACAAATCCATACAACGCTAAAAGGTGCACTTTCAGCATCAAAGTGCACCAAGCACAAACAATTCCATTGCGCTTAAAAGCATGTTGTATTAAGCTCTTTTGTACATGGAAAGGAGTTACTTCTGTAGTGCCAGGTAGAGTCAAGACAAGATGTTGCTTCAAGCTGGAGTTTCTGTGTTCAAGTACTCACTAGCACAGTAGCTTTGTTTATTTTTAAGGCAAGAAAGGGGTAAAAATAGGAAAGGGCGGCCCCAACAGCCTACCATTTCCTCCATGCACAATTACATTACAGGAAGTGACAAAAGAAAAGGGTAGTGTATGCTCGTGTCTGAGCAGAAGCGGTGCGCATAGCTCATAGCTGCTGGTGCATGTGAATCAAACCACGTGCAACAGATTTCCTGCCAAAACACCACACAAAGGAGTCAGCATGTTTGACTATGGACGCCGCTCTGATCAGACCTGCACACGTAATCTCCTGTTACCACTGGAGCGAACTTTATCCAGCATTGCTCAGTGAGCGATGCCCAATAGAAATTATACTACGGATCTCATGAATGCAAGCTTATCTGCAGGGACAACACCATATTATTTCCAGCGTGTTGATCAGACGCACCAAAAAGATACTAGCACATGTTCCTTTCATAAAGGCAGATATGTATCAAAAATGATACCGTGTCCCTAAAGTAAATGCATGCACGCCAAGCTATTAAATCTGTGCATTGCGCAGGGGCCCTCGCCGGTGTCCATAAACTCGCTAAAAGGACACTGCTCTGCAACGCACATCAGTTTCCCCCTGCCAACAGCCCAGCGCATAGCAGATGGACCATTCGCCGACGGAGACCCATGTGCACAGCGGCCGCATCTCCACATCCACAGGAAGATATCTACTCCAATAGCTTGCCCCCAGTGCTCATTAATCCTGGTCACGCTCCAATAGAGCATACACCAGCAAACCAGACCACTGAGAGACATAATGACAATATTATAATATACTAAAAACACATCCTAATAAAATTTCCACAACAAGATCTAACACTGGCCTCAAATCTTCTGTCCGCTTCTTTACGAGAAACAACAGAGAATAAAAACTTAGAAATCTTTCTTGAGCTGGCACCAGTTAAAAAGCCTCCTTTTGAAAAAGAGTCTCGACATACGTGTACAGGATCTGAAGTTTTGAGTGGCACACTGGCAACTTTGTGGGAACGAAATGGGTTGGAGGTGGGGACGTAAATTCCCAGCAATGACCTTCTTGAACAACTAAGAGGACCCAAGGGTCTCAAACATGGGCCGCCCAAACCTGCACAAATTTGCGTAACCAGGCACCCCCGGGGCAAGTTTAGGTGGAGACACCCTCAAAAGGGCTTTTGCTGGTCTTGGGTGGCTGATGTCTTGAATTTACAGAGTCTCAGAACGAAGGATCGAGTGTTTCTTCAGTTCTTTCTGTATTCCTACCAGGCTAATAGGCCCTGGATTTCCTGTTCCTGTCTCCAAATTGCCTCCTGTCAGATTGCGGACGCTAGTGGTGAATCCTTCTATTTTGGGGAATCATACCTGATTTCCCCCCCCCCCTGCCACCTTTGAAATTACCAACTGTAACTTGCTTCTACACAGGGATGATCCACCAAATGGGATTT
>NW_017308711.1:132744-133255 GCF_000935625.1 Nanorana parkeri
TACTGAGCCGACCTGTGACAGTCTCATTGTCACAGGTCACTTAGAACTATGAGGAGGAGTGAAAATCACTCACCTCCTAGTTCTCCTTTAAATAAAAAATAAATATTGTCCCCAGATGTACATCCATCATCAGTCATGCCGTCCAGTGACATTATTCCAGCATCAATCATGATGAGCAACAACTGATGACCCACCAACACAAAGACCATCTACCATGATGATCCTCTCCTGCAGCAGCTGCCAGCACAATTGACAGTCTCTGGTCAGCAGCTCAATTTTAAGACTGACTGGGAATGCTGGCTTATGTTATTGACCAAATATGGACAATGACATCACAGAACTTTATTTTTTTTAATGTTTTTTGGTACTCGTGTCAGTACCTAGCACCCATGACCTATATATTTCAATGGGGTTCACCGCTATGTTCAGCATTTATGGATTTTATGCTGAGCTCATGGATTCATTTACTGAACCAGGTGGTTGAGGAAGAGGAGGGGAAACCTGTATTTAT
>NW_017308711.1:134364-135214 GCF_000935625.1 Nanorana parkeri
GTTTAATTTTCGTTTCGTTTTCGTTTTTCATTCGTTTCGTTTGTTCGTTGCAGCAAAGTGAGATTAGAGAAGGAGAAAAACATTTTTCCCCCCTCAAATGTGACTTTGCTGCAACGAACGAACTAATGAACGAAACGAATAAGAAACTAAAATGAAACGAAAGTGCGAACGAACTGCCGCTAACAAATTTTGTCTGAATCCGAATTGACTTTCACACCCGAATTCCGAAAAACTAAATAACACAAAATCCGAATCAAAACGAAACAAAACGAAACAAACTTTTTGCCAGTGCACATGTCTACTTGTTCTTATTGGTATGTTATTGTTTTCCTTACAACACACTTATGTATTACCTCTGATTGCCGTTATACACCTGACATTTTATACCTCACCTTGATTGAAACATGTGGATTCTTTCACAATGTCTTTACTACTATCTTTACCTACCAAGAGACCAGTATGTTAACGTTTCAGCGCCGCTGCAATCTCTTTCAGCGTCCCTCCCAGGCTAATTTTTTTACACTTTTTATAAATAATTATGGCGGTTAAGATTAGCTCTCATCGGAATGTGAAAGTATTTAATAGTCTGTTTAAACGAGCCATGCTATGGAAGGAAGCTGCATCTCTGAATTGTGACATACTATGGGGTCTATTCACAAAGCAGCCAAATGATCTAGCCGTATCTTCGGCAGATCCTTCGGCAAGCATCGGCCCCAGGACCCCTTCGGTTCAGTAGAACCGAAAGGCTGCTGTACGGGCTATTCATTGCTAGCTCCACACAATCGCTTTCTATTTTTTGGGGATTTTTTAAACTATATTTCTGTTCTGCTCGGTCCCACAGAGGGACCGA
>NW_017308711.1:136203-137128 GCF_000935625.1 Nanorana parkeri
CTGAACATGTCAAAACGCCTGCCCTACTACTCTCCCAAGATGTGGAAAAGGCTTTTGATAGAGTGAACAGGGATTATCTGAGGGCTGTACTGCACCGCTTTGGGCTTACAGGATTTATTGGCTCTGCTATCCATGCCCTTTATACTACCCCCAGTGCACGGGTCTGGATCTCTGGCCTTTGCTCCCCCCCCGTTTAACATTACTAATGGAACTAGGCAAGGCTGTCCTTTATCCCCTCTCATCTTTGCCCTAATTATGGAACCCCTAGCTATGGTGATTCGTACCTGCCCATACATCAGTGGGATCCAAATAGGCTCACACAAACATAAAATAGGCCTATACGCTGATGATGTCATTATTTCCATCACGCGTCCTCTGAGCTCCCTACCGGCTATCCAAAATAATCTTAACTCCTTTGGTAAAATTTTGCTATACAAAGTTAATGACAGTAAGTCTCAAATGCTAGGAATTAATCTTACTACATCTGAGAAGAGAGCCATTGCCCTGGTCACTTCCTTCTCATGGGCCCCATCCGACATGATTAGCTATCTGGATATATCCTTGACATCTCCTACCTCCAGATTATTCACCTTGAATTACATACCTCTCCTTGATAAGATTAAAACGTTATGCAAAAACTTACTTGGCCCACCACGTCATGGGCGGGCAGGATTACATTGCTTAAAATGTTTGTCCTACCTTCTTACCTACTGAACCTGCAACGAATCCTAGACTCCTATATATGGGAAGGAAAAAAACATTGTATTCCTAAGAAGTGTCTATATACTCCAACATCACATGCAGGCCTAGGGGCACCAGATATACAAAATATTATAAAGCCATCATCCTGCATCAAACCAGCCAGTGGTGGAATACCTCCTCCGACAAAACTTGGAAACAAATTGAATGCACTGCTTCTAAAACA
>NW_017308711.1:141292-141589 GCF_000935625.1 Nanorana parkeri
CCAACATTGCCCCACAAACTGGCAACAAGGAGTCAGCAGAATTATATAATAACACAATCACTCAAGAGAAAAATATATATTATTACATTTCCTGCTGTCTGTGTCACCAATCACGGCCCCAATCATGAGAAATAATACCCTGAAGTCGTCTGGGAAACCAACACTTCATGTAGTGTTCGTCCCTTGCAGCTCATACTAGTTCCTTCCTCTGACCTCCATGGTACTGTAGTATGCTCCATCCCCCTTTCTTCCCAAGCCCCATCCAGACCTCTGCCATCATGGGACTGCACATCATGT
>NW_017308711.1:141800-151439 GCF_000935625.1 Nanorana parkeri
TGCCATCATGGGACTGCACATCATGTGACAGTAGCTCTCCCGCTCACTGCTGTCACTAGTATACACAGGGCTGGTATACCTCTACTCACTTCCCTTGCCACAGTAGAGGTATGCTAGTTCTGTGTTCACTAGTGACAGCCGTGAGGGGGGAGTTGTTGTCACAGCAGGTGAAATTCTGTGATGATGGAGGTCTGAATGGGATGTGGTTGGGGCTGGAAATGGATCTGGGTGACCCAATATAACTGCAGAGTCACCGGCCCAGAGTGCAACTACTCTGCCCCCCTGCCCAGATGGCCCTTCATTGATGCTGCATCATTATATAATGGGATTCAATGTCACATGTGTAGGAAATGTACTATTCCCCATTCTCTTCTCTGCCCACTTTATTTTATAACACATACAAGCACAAAATAGCGATTAAACATCCGACAAGAAACATTTCCCATAATAACCGCAGTCACCAACTTGTACTGACTCCAAATTTCTGCATTTCATTCAAAACTCTGCATTTGAAGTTTGTATATTGTACATGTCTAAATAATATTTTTTACACACACGTAATAGACAAGAGATGACGCTTTATACCAAAGTAGCAGATTGAGGAAAAACTCCAATAGGAAGAATGACCTGAATGTGTATTCTGTCTGATATACAGATGTTCTTCCAATGTAGTCATTCAGCTGAAATGTAACTGATGGATTTTAAGATTCCCCACAGACTGAACATCTCACATACTGAAGACAATAAAACATAATGTTCTGATTGATTTGATTTCTCTGATTGATTTACTCATCACGGCTCTGAAGGATGATTTTGCCTGAACTGGGCTTCAAATTGTCATGAATATTAGACTCGTCCTCCTCTCCCTCTCCTAGCAGAAATGGGAAAACTAATTGTTAACTAGTCACTTTATGCTGCCTGACAAAATCCTGTCAATGGTGCCGGGTGTTTTCCAGCATGCTTTGTCAACTGAGTAATTCAGAGAACCTTCTACTGAAAGTTCTATAGATATAAAAGGAAAATGGCTGAATACTAAAGCTGGCCATACAGGGAAACATTTCTAACACACCGAAAAAACTCCCCCATCAACACTAAACAATGTGAATGGACAAATCACGCCTTTTGGGCTAATGGTCTCTGAAAGCCATTACCAACCTCTGTTCGAATGCCCAATTAATGCCTGCAGCTGATTGGCTACAGCACATCCCTCCCTGGTCACCTCACCCCTGGTCACCCTCCTTTGCTAGAGAAGAGCTTCAGGTTTGGGTCGGCCATTCATCTTTCCTGAACCCAAGCTGTATTCAGTTTATCGAATGGACAAATAAAATAGCTAGATTTGGCCTGTTTGCCCGTTCATTTGACCACGCCTACAACTGTTGCAGACAGAAGTCATTCACTTAGTGGCCATATTACTTCAGATTTCAAATAGTAAACAAGCCAACGGGTGTCCCAGGTGATGTCATTGATCAAATATAATCATAATCATATTTAGTCAATTATGTCTCCCAGCATACCTGTACAACAGCAAAAAGTTTCCCAGCACACTCACCAGCCAGCATGCAAAAAAACTCGTCTCACCGCTAAGGTTAAAAACAGAGGTTTAGATACATGTCTTCTGCAGATAATGTCAGAGCCGCACTGCCTCGCCAAGGCACCTCTGTATAGTGCGGTCCTAACTCTAAACTATGAGAGTCTGCATCTTGGATCACATGTAGCAAAAGATAAAATTGGGTGCAGGTTTGTCAGGAGGAAGCCCAACCTCCTTAAAGGCAGCGGGACGCACAGGGGACCATGCACATAACAAGCACAGCTGAGACCACCCATGCATCACTGCATCAAATAAGTCAAGCAAAACAAATGGCAAACGCATAGGGGGGTCTCAGCTGCCGTTGTGATGTGTGGAGTCCCTTGTGCGTCCCTGTGCCTTGGGCTTCTTCCTGACAAACCTGCACCCAATTGTATCTTTTGGTACATGTGATCCAAGATGGAGACTCTCATAGTTTAGAGATAGGACCACCCTATATAGAGGGGCCTTGGCGCGGCTGTGCAGCTCTGACATTTTCTGCAGAAGACGTGTATTTAAAACCTCTATTTTTAACCTTAGCGGTGAGATGAGTTTTTTTGCATGCTGGCTGGTGAGTGTGCTGGGAAACTTTTTTCTGTTGTACTGTATAAAGCCTTTCCATGTGCACCTTGCTTAGAGCTGGTAAAAAATTGATGAGTGCGTTCGCCATTTGTTTTGCTTCCCAGCATTCCTGATCGGTTTGTTTGACATTCAGCAGCAGGCTGGGGTGCTGTCATTTTTGATGAGAGTATGGTGGAAGATCATGGTTGAAGTGGCCATTAGGTGCTAAACTATTAAGTTTAAAAATCCAGAACATTTCTCTTTGGCAGTTTTTTGTCTCGGATGTCTGAATGGCTGGGATTGCCTCAATTCTAAAGACTCCTAACTTTTCTAGACTCGCATTATGATGTGTTAAACAATGTTTAGGGACAAAGTGTTTATCATTCTTATTAATTATCTTCCGTTTATGTTCGCCGAACCTCAACCTAAGAGTTCCTTCCCACATATGTTTTACCACAGGGGCACAATAACGCATAAATCATATACTCAGTGGCACAATCTATAAATTGTAGAATAGGAAAAATATTTTCCTTAATGGTTATTTCTTTTTTCCTATGCCACATGTGCCGACAGGCTCCGCAATTATGTACACTGCATTTAAAAATACAATTCCCCAATTTCTCATGTGAATATTTTTTCTCCTTACTGGGGGCCAGTATATTTTTGAGTATTTTTTGTCTCTTAAACAATGACTTTCGGATATGTCAGTAGAGTATTTTTCAGGACGGGATCTTCCATCACATTTTCCAATGTTTTTTTTAAATAGTTTTGCAGATATGAAAGGCAGACTTATTGTATTGATTCCTGCTGAATCACAGTTGTGTTTTCCATTTTCTATGGGAATTCTAATAAAAGTGAGAGGTGATGACAGTCAATACAGAGGCTTCCTCAAAGAGTACTAAAGCCACATTCATGATATTAAATGTTATATAAGAGGAAAAATCTGTAAGGTATCCAGGTCTCTTGTGCATGTACGTAGTCCTATTTTTCGCACCATAGGAAAACGGGCACTTGCGCGCCTCAGGACATATGGTCACTAATCTGGTGCATAGGAAGTGATGCAGTACCTCTAAATTGATCTTCCTATTTAAAGCAAGACAAAGCCTGGGTTAGTTGCTGGATTGTTTTTCAGCTGTTCCCTATGATCCTGTTTGCCGGATTGAACCTGACTGTTCCTGATTGCTGCCTGCCTATTGACCTTGGAATTGTTACTGGACTTGGCCTCTGCCTCATCCCTTGTACTTCGCTGCCTGGCTGGTGTGACCCCTGGCTTGCCTGACCTCGATTCTGCCTTTTGCTCTGTTATCCTGCTGCCTGTCTTCTGTGACCTCGGCTCTGCTCTACCCGATCCTGATTCTGGACTTCTGCCTGGCACGGTGTTGCCCCATCTACTGGCACCCGTGTTACTTGTTTTTTTTCAGGCTCTGTTCCATCCTCAGAGTTTGGGGGACACAAGGTGCAAGGGAAGCCTCCTCATCCAACTAGTCTCCAGCCAGATACGTGATGAAATCACTGACTCCGTTTTCTTTTACTTTGAAAATGTGTGCATATCCTCATTCCATCCGTGCATCTGCAGCTGCTGTTTTTCAGGTTTTTCAGCTCTTTTTAACAGCGAGCAGGGAAATGGGTGATATGTGAGCTTACTGCTGAGTACTGCTGAACATGCCATGCATTTGGCAAAAAAAAAAAAAAATAGGCAAATGCATGTGTTGTGTTGTGCATTTAATATTTAATTCATCATGTTTTGCACTCGGTTCTGAAGAAGATGGTTTAGCCATTGAAATGCAAAAATATAGCCACATCTATTGCATACTGTGATACTCTTAAATCCAATCGGTTGTATGGTGCTGGCAGGCATTTGGATCTTGATGAATGCATGTTATATGGATTTTTGTGAGTATTACTCTTTGTTTTACAACAATCCATAGCATAAATGTTACTACATGAAGAGAGGGCGCTGTTTTTTGTGTTCTTCTATTAGCATGTATGTTAAGAAAAGTGTACGTATCCCAATACTGGTATCAACATCTCAGGAATAACTACATCTATGAATTATAAAATATATGGAGGTGTTATGTAGTGTCAAACAGGGGCCTACATATAGAGGCTTTGTATTATATTGTGGGAACTGATTTTTATTTATTATTTACACATTTTATATGGTTACATTTTACTAATAAAAAATGTTTTTATGATATACAGAATTATTCTATATGAAGATATGAGGATTCAGCACATTAAACGTCTTGTGTTGTTAAACAAGTTATTGCTCTTTATTCTCAAGAAGGAATTAAATATCAGAACTACAAAAACCAAGGATCTTAATGCAAAAAAAACAATTTCTAGTAATCATAACTTATATTTTGATTTCAAGAGGTCATTATAAATAATTATCCTCTATTTTTAAGCAAACCTGTTTTTGTATTCAGGTCAGGTCTGAACAGAATGATATAACATTTTGGGAAAAATATACAGCCAAGAAGTCCAGTACTTGAGGCCACTATAGCAAAAACCTCCACAGCCACCATGTATTTCCCTCTGGTGCTAAGATAGGCCGGGATCATGGCAATCCAGACACTGCAGAACACCAGCATGCTGAAGGTGATGTACTTGGCCTCATTAAAACTGTCCGGTAATGTCCTGGCTAGAAAAGCTATAATGAAGCTCACAGCTGCTAGAAGCCCCATATATCCCAGGACAGAGTAGAAGCCGATAACTGAACCCTCATTACACTGAATGATGATCTTTCCCTGATAAGAGTGAGTGTCTCGATCCTGGAAGGGAGGAGATATAGCCAACCAAGTGACACAGATTATAAGTTGCACCATTGATAAAACAGACATGATAGAATTCGGCAATTTGAGTCCCATCCATTTCCTCCAGGAACTCCCAGGTTTGGTGGCTTTAAAAGCAATACACACCATGATACTTTTGGCAATTAGAGAAGAGACGGCAACTGAGAAGATGATGCCAAAAGAGGTTACACGCAGCATGCAGGTCATGTCTACTGGATGGCCGAGAAACAAGAAGACACAGAGGAAGCTCAGCATGATGGAGGCCAGGAGAAGATAGCTCAGGTTCCGGTTATTAGCTTTAACAATGGGCGTGTCCTGGTAATGTATAAACATCCCCAATATTACACCAGTCAGAAGACAACAGAGGATGGAGACAGCTGAAAATACTGCAACAATTGTATCATCAGTGTAGGAGAGAAACTCCATCAATTTTGGAACACACCGATCCTTCTTCTCATTTGGCCATTCTTCATCAGAACATTTCATGCAGTTTTCACTGTCTGCAGGAAGAAAAATACCAACACAATGAGCATCTGTGTCAGAGTGTCTGAGAACAATGTCTTGTGTTGCCTCACAGTCATCAATTGGATTTCCATCAGTGCATTGTGGGAGAGTAAAAGAAAAGTTATATTACCTAAATATATAAATGTTATTATTAAAATGTTTTACAAATAGATATTCAGTATATAGATGCTGTAGATAGACAGACAGACAGACAGACAGACAGACAGACAGACAGACAGACAGACAGACAGACAGATAGATAGATAGATAGATAGATAGATAGATAGATAGATAGATAGATAGATAGATAGATAGATAGATAGATAGATAGATAGATAGAAAAATACAGATGAAATAAAATACAGTGAAGATTAGGAAAAGAGATAATCATGGCCCATGGACGTCTGACATTTGATTGCCATTACCCGGCATCTTCACAGGGACACAATCTTATAAGACCGATGTCACACAAGACCTCCCTAAAACATGTTTATGTCGCCTGAACTGCCTCACTGTACAATATTAGGAGACAAAATGCCTGCACAGCAAATCCTTCCAAGGATATTCTGCCTTCACATTCTGAGGACATTATTCCAATAACATATTGAAGTGAAAGGACTTTAACAGGAGAACCTGTATTCTCCAACATTACACATAGCATTATACATTGTCATATAATAGTTGTTTTATTTATACATCATTGAAAGCATTTTATATCAGAGTTTCCCTGCTCACACCTACTGTGGTATCTCAAGAAGTTCAATTAGTCCTCCTGGTTCTTATGTTGAATTGCAGAATTAATTGTATCTATGATGTAGAGAATAGGATAGGGAGTAGGTTTGATAAGCAATAGAGACATTGGCAGGACTGATACGGGATCTGAGAGCATTTCTGGCAGATCAGCAGGTATTTTTCTGTACTTTCAGGGTCTTTAACCAGAGCAGAGATGTACTGTATATGTTTTGGCTTTTTTTTGCCCTCAGACCTTAAACTTGAAGAAATATATATGCCAAATGTTGGCAGCAAATATAGTGTGTTCTTTATTATCTATTGAGCTTTGATCCTGTGTTCATAGGTCTATAATAAAGTAAGGGATGAGTGTTGGTTTGGCTCATCCTCCAGCTGATGCAGCCAGAAGTAATTTATTTAGTAGTGGAATCACTATTGAATAATGGCATTATGGCATTATGGAATAATGGCATAGTACCCCTAATGTACATCCAATCTGAATCACATCTTCCAGTGATGACAATTCAACATGATGAGTGATGCCCAATTACCTATAGACAGAATGGCCCACTGCCATGACGTTCCTTTGCTGCAGCTACTGCCACCACCCAGATAGCACTTTACACAAAGATTCCTGTGGTGCTAACTGAACCCTAATGAGGCAATGTACATACTTTTTCCTATTCTATGTTAGTAAATTTGTAGTGCAAGTCATTTACCTGGAAAGTGCAGAAGTGAGCTGATTCTTTGTATTAGGGATTAGCAGAAAGTATAGTGTGAGGAAATTGTGTGTCTGGATGGGGTGTCATTGTCACAATAATCAGATCCCGAAGAGGTTGATTTTCTATTTATTATTGACTGTAAAGTCCGGAAGTATTTATACAAAGTCATTTCATTTCTAATACATAACAGACAAAACACAAACAAACAATACAAAGTCTACCAGGAATGTTGGATATCTCTCCTTCTGGACATGGGACACACTCATAGCAACATTCATGGACTGAAGATCCAAACTTCTTCCTTGTTCCAGGTAAACAGGGATCTGAGCACCGAGATACCGGGACCTGAAAATCAGATATTATTACTATTAATATTATCATTTTTTTGTAAAGGTCTATAATATCCAATAGAATGAGGTTCAGGTTCATCAATATCATGGGTTCAAATTAGTTCCCGAAAAACTTATGTGCAGATTAACCCAGGACATTTTTAAAAACCATAATGCACTGAGTGGCCTTTGAACTATGACCATCAGTCTGTAGCTGGCCATACACTAATAGATTTATTTCCTGTGGGCTAAACGAAAAACTAGAACAATTCTTCAACCATGCAAAACAATGAGGATGATGAATCTACATCTGTGGCTATTGTATTCTGGCAGTCAGCAGCCATCATTGTTCCAATACATGAATAGTAGCTGTAGCTGTCTGGCTCCTTCAACAAAAGCTGATTAATCAAAAATGTATTGAGTCTGCAAGGCCACCCACTACAGCAAATCCTGTGAATCTGCCTAAGATCTAACAGTGTTTTACTGACTTTAGAAGGACCAATAAGAGGACCTCAGAATAAGCCAGCCCCCTAAATATAAAAGGGGTTAGAGAACAGTCACTGTATTGGATTCTGTTGTAGGGGAATGATAGGAGAAGCTAACAAACTACACAGGGAGAGATGAACTGTAGTGAACTGTACATTCATTCTGATAACACTTTAAACAATCAACCCATTTGGTGTCTTTTTTTCATTTTAGGGGAGTTTTTTGTCTTTATTTTTATTACAGATCTACGGTGTTTTGTATTTTGCGGTTATTTTTAGGTTCAGTAGTTACTTATAGCTACTGTCCAATCAAAGCAAAGCTTTTGAATATTTTTGCTGCAAGGCTTCCCTAAAAATGAGGGGGGGTGGTTTCAGTGGTGGTATATTGTGTTCTAATTTATTTTAGGGGTTTATGATTTTATGCTGGTAGAGCTGTTTATTTTTGGCGAGCTGCTTTTTATTTTATTTTTCATTTATGGCTTCCCATAAATAAAGTGTGCTTTTGTTTTAGGGGAATTATTTTGGTGTTTTCCTTAATTTTGTGGTTATTTTTTGTTGTTGAAAGGGGTGTATTTTAGGATAAAATGCAACTTTTTTGCTACAAGGTTTACCTTCAAGAAATAGGCTTTATTACAGAGGTGGTATTTTGAGGTTTTTTATATTTTAAAAAAAAGGCATATACCAGTTAGGCCTATTATCCCTGATTAAAACTGCCCTGCCGTTGACCAATTTAACTCTACTGTATCCTCTGAATTACAGTCTATTCTGAAGCAGCAGCCTGTATTTTTTCTAGTGCATTTTGGCCTAGTCTTATGATTTAAAATTGCCTACTTGCCAATTTCACATTGCTGGGTCCTCTGTTGTCTCTTCATCCTTAGTAGTAAAACTCCTCCCTGTACTCTTTTTCTCTAGTATATTTTGATCAATCCTCCCTCAGTATAAATCTTCTGTTGATGGCCAGTTTTACACTCTATTATCATCTATGGTCTGTTAATTATTTGTTATTTATATATTTTTTATTCAATTTTCAAAATATGTAGAACATATGCAGATACACACATCAGTGGTCATAGTATTTTCAGGTGTTAAAATCACAGCATGTTATCAGTCACACTATGATGTATACAATGCACAAACTAAGACAAGAAAAGGATAAGAAGAAGGAGGAAAGACATACAAGAGATATAAATAAATGAAGATGCAGATGACATCAGATCCAGGTATGAAGCTAAGGTCTTACAACGGATCCAGCAGGCCCATGTTTTGAGTAAATGAGGTGCAGTGGGGTAAATTTCATTGGCCTGCTGGTCTACTTGTACAATTATACAGAATGACTTATGGATCAAGAGTCACTGGAAGTAAAATGCAGTGGAACAATGAATCTGATTCACTGACCAAAACCACCATATACTGTATGAATGTAAGTACCTACATTTACACAGGTTCTCCAACATTGGAGAGACATTTCTGGAAATATTGAACGTAATATCATAGAAGTCTTGTGCAAGTCAGGCAGACATTTCCTCAGTTTTACAAAATATAGAAATTCCATGACAGAGATGAGAAATATTTTGTTTATGATTCTCAGGCAGCCAATGTCTGCTTCCCACTTTGACAGAAATTGTGGATATGGAGCAGAGTTCATTTGTAAAAGAAAATTAGATAGCTGAGAGCCACATTAGGTGGGGGGTGCAGGTGATGATAACAGGATTTCAAGAGGGTTTAATTAAGCAAAGGAACAAAGCAGCATTGGAATGGACTATATAAGATGGAAGAGTGGGTGTGTTTCCATTGGTCCAGCTGCTGTTATTTGCTGGGGTCTCTCATAAATGAACTGAAATGCCAGTTCTTTCCTTGTACAAGTACTTTCTTCCTGGAGCCAATCAGCCCCTCTGGCTGAGAATCCTGTGTCACTTTGAGGCCACATAACACAGTGGTATTGCCACGCAA
>NW_017308712.1:0-1045 GCF_000935625.1 Nanorana parkeri
GAACCGAACACGGGGGTGTTCGGCTCATCACTAGTCATTACCCGCCACCCGGCTTCCTGATTGCCCAAGAAGCCGGCTCCATGCCAGTGGAAGCACCGGTATTGGTACTCGGTACAGTTGATTACCAAAAGCAAAATATCGGTACTCGTACTTGATACAGAGTAACCGGTATCGGTGCATCCCCACTCAGAAGCATCTCAAACTGATGACATACTTTCATACCTTCATACTTTTCACATAGAATGAAGATGTCTTATATGTTCACAATCTGCAGTGGATAATTATATAACACTGAAGCCCAACTCCAGCCCAAACTTTTTCAACTTTTTGATAGAGTAGGTGGGACATGAAGACACATTATAAAAACGCGACAGAGATTCTATCCTTTCCTGCTCTTGACAAATAAAGAGGAAGCTTTAGCTGGAGTTTTAGATTTGGCTCATAGGACAAGCAATGTGTTACCTCTATAAACTTATAATGAGGTTTTTCCATATCAATACTGAGCACATTTCCGATGATTGGCAGTTACATAGTTACATAGTTACATAGTATTTGAGGTTGAATAAAGACATTAGTCCATCAAGTCCAACCTATTAGGATCTCATTCTAGGAGTACCTGTACCCCTGTATATTACGGTCCCTTAAGAAATCGTCCAAAAGTTTCTTGAACAATTCCACATTATTTGCTGAAATCACCGCCTGTGGCAGTGAGTTCCAGACCCTAACTGATCTTACTGTGAAGAACCCCCTTCGCCCCTTGTGCTGGAATTTTTTTTCCATCAATTTTAGGTGATGGCCTCTAGTTTTTGTAACGGAGTTAATTTTAAACAGTTTATCGCTAATGTTGCTGCCACCATTAAACATTTTGTACATGGAAATCATATCCCCCCTTAATCTCCTCACCTCTAATGTGAACATGTTTAAATTTAGTAGCCTCGTCTCGTAGCTCTGGTCCTCCATACCCCTAATTAGTTTGGTTGCCCTTCGCTGGACTTTTTCCAACTCAAGGACATCTTTTCTTAGTACTGGTGACCAGAACTGGACC
>NW_017308712.1:1152-1572 GCF_000935625.1 Nanorana parkeri
GTGTCTGGGGGGAGTTCTTGTACTTGTCCCCTTTTTTACTGATGTAAATATGGGCCAAAAAGATGATCACAACAATGGACCGTAGGATCGTCACAGGGTCAACTGTAAACATTGTCCCGTAATATCTACAGAGGAAGAACAAAGGCATTGTGGGTAGCTTACAAATAAAACACGTATTAAGCACTTCTTAAAATAGCAAATTGTAAAATTTACTCATGGGTGGTCAAAATGCCATCTTAGATCTAATTGTCACTAATAATGCAGATCGAGGATATTGTAATTGGGGAGTCATTGGGTAATAGTGATCACAATGTGATTACTTTTAATATTGAACACAGAAAAGGGAAGTGTACTGGAAGGACTAGAACCCTAAACTTCAGAAGGGCCAACTTTGAGAAGCTGCGCAACCTAGTGGAGTGG
>NW_017308712.1:2949-14191 GCF_000935625.1 Nanorana parkeri
GTCCAGTTCTGGTCACCAGTACTAAGAAAAGATGTCCTTGAGTTGGAAAAAGTCCAGCGAAGGGCAACCAAACTAATTAGGGGTATGGAGGACCAGAGCTACGAGACGAGGCTACTAAATTTAAACATGTTCACATTAGAGGTGAGGAGATTAAGGGGGGATATGATTTCCATGTACAAAATGTTTAATGGTGGTAGCAACATTAGCGATAAACTGTTTAAAATTAACTCCGTTACAAAAACTAGAGGCCACCACCTAAAATTGGTGGAAAAAAAATTCCAGCACAAGGGGCGAAGGGGGTTCTTCACAGTAAGATCAGTTAGGGTCTGGAACTCACTGCCACAGGCGGTGATTTCAGCAAATAATGTGGAATTGTTCAAGAAACTTTTGGACGATTTCTTAAGGGACCGTAATATACAGGGGTACAGGTAATATACAGGGGTACGGGTACTCCTAGAATGAGATCCTAATAGGTTGGACTTGATGGACTAATGTCTTTATTCAACCTCAAATACTATGGGTGTGATGTGATTGATCTGTGATGGAATGGGTTTGATTGTGTAAGAAATCCCCCCCCCCCCAAAAAGGAATCCAAAGGAATGTACAAATGTGCAGAATAAGGGAGGGGAAGAGGTTAATACACATATCGGAGCAGAGACAAAATGGGGCTGACACATAAAGGAGGGAGGGAGGAAGGATTAAAATTAGGGATGCACCAACACCGATACTGCCGATACCGAATATTTGGGCCAGTACAGTGCTCATACTCATCCAAATGCTCCAATACTTAACCCCGATACTTCTGGTCAGAGAGAGATTTCCCCTGACTGTGCTGAGAGGGAACTTCCTGACCAATCAGGAAGCCATGCCATGGGTAACGACTTGCAGTCTGGCTTCCTGATTGGCCAGCGAAGCCGGCTACATGCTATTTTGCTGGCTCAATGATGATAAGCCGGGAAGCCGGCTTCCCAGCCAATCAGCATCGGGCTGGGCAAATAGCATGAAGCCTGCTTCCTGGGCAATCAAGGAGCCGGGCAGCAGGTAATGGCACGCTGCCCCTTTTCTTGGTTGCCCATTAACCTGGCTCCATGCCACCGGAAGTACCATTATCAGTACTCGGTATTGGCAAGTACTGAAGTATAAATATTGGTACCCGTACTCGATACCGAAAAACTGGTATCAGTGTATCCCTAGGTAAAATGATGAAAACGTTTATTTTTGTTGCTGCTGTGGCAGCTTGTTTTTACCAGGAACTAATGAATGGATGACTCATTCATTCATGAGCTTCTGCACTCTCCCCTGCCTCTGTTGTAAGGAACAGAGGAAAGGGAGGACCTGGCAATGTAAACATTGCCTTGTGGTTGCTGTAATAACCAATGATCACAAGGCACAGAATAAGCCCAATCAGCTCTGTGCCTGAAATCGCTGCTCTCCAAAGTTCAATGACATGGGAAGCAGCACTTCTGGGCGCATGAACACAGGCAGTTACGGGTTGACGTACAGGTACGTCCTCCAGGAACAATGGGGCTGCTGACTTGCTGCTTATCTACAATGGCCAATCCCCAGGTAGTTAAAAAGCATTAGATACAGCATATACCACCAGTATTGTTTTGATGCAATTTCAGATACCTCCCCATATATGAGTGTCCTACTATCAACACTGTTCACAGTGGTTTCACAAAGGGGTGTGTGTGCGGGAGACCGCGGGGGCCTGCAGAGGACCCACTTGAGGAGCGGCGGATCATCATGAACAGATGATCCGACACTTCCGGCGGAGAGACCAGGGGCCCGCCGGGCGCTGGATACTGATCCGGCGGCCGGCAACTTGCTGGGCCCCCCCCCCAGAGCCTGAGAAAATGGAAGCTTGAATTAAATTTCAACAAGTTCCCTTCTAAGTGGCCTGAATAACAGGGAAGGTGGGTTTCAGTATATGTACACACTGCCCCCAACAACAGACCCCTAGCTAGCTGCTCTGTCACCTGTGTAGAGAGCACTAGCCCCATTCATAGCTAGCTGAAGTGACACCTAGGCCTCTTGCACTGCCACCCTGCTGCCTACACAACCCTCCAGTCACCTGCATTACCCCCTAGCCACCTGCAGTTCCTTCCTATCGATAGCACCTTTAACAACCTGCAATGCCCTTCAGCTCCATCCATAGCTTCTCAACCACCTGCTGTTCGACCCAGCCCCCTTCCTAGCACCCCATCCACCTGCAGTTCCCCTTAGCCGCCTTCAGTGCTCCCCAATCCCACCCACCTGCAGTGCCGGGGGGGATTTGGGGGGGGGGTGTAAATGGAGCACTGCAAGTGGCTAGGGGGACTTATCCACTGTCCTCCAGCCATCTGTAGGATGCTTTCCAGGTTGCTAAGAGCTGAGTGGGGAGAAGTGTATGGCCCTTTCACATCTCCACACATCAAGCTCTTAGCAACCTGGAATTCTCTGGCCGAAAAGGGGGCAGCAGACACACTACAAACACTGTGCACTCTCCCTGCCCCAAGCACATGACCCAAACCGATACTGCCTGAGGCAACAGCCTCCGACTGTCCCATTAAAAGGATGGCCCTGGCTATATCCACAGCCTCCAGCCACCTTCCATCCCCTAAGTCCCATCCACGTACACCAAGCCACTTACAGTGCTCCCCAGCACCATCCATAGTTTCCCAGCCACCTGCAGTGCCCCTAACCCCTTGCAGTGCCCCTATCCACAGCCCCCTAGACACCTGAAGTGCCCCACAGTCACGTGCAGTTCCTCCAAACACCCACCACCACTCAGCCACTTCCCCAGGCTGTTTTCACTAGCAAGCATAAATCTGGACTTCTATTGTCAGCATTATCTCGGTGATCTGAAACAAATATCTTTAAATATTTTTCTGCACATACATTTGTGGCTGCGACTAATTCGAGCATGAGATGATTTTGAGAATAGTCAAGTGAATTATTCGGCTTTTATAAAGGCTTCAGCTGTCCATGAAAGCTTACACTTCATCTCTCTATCCATAAATGCTACTGTTACTGAGACAGCCAGGGCCATCTGCCTTCAGACAATGTCTTACCACAATGTTTCAGTTATTATACTTATCTGTAAAGTCACCACGATCCTTTTGATCGTTTTACGGGTGATCCCAGCAGCATGTGAGCATGGATCACAGCCTGATACTGCCTGCATGTTAAGGAGACCCAGACTCAATGGCTACCAGAGGGATGGAGATTTCATGGTTGGTGGGATCATACAAGTGAGCACAAAGTACAATGCTTGGAAGCTCAAATTTACCAAAGAACCAGCACCTACCTACGGAATATTGTAAGTGCTTTTGTTCGATTTGAATTTCACTGCTTTCTCGCTTTCTTGTAATTATTACATTTACAGGTGTATGTGAACAGTTTATATATTTTTTTTAAATATTAAAGTGAAACTCCATGCAAGCAGAAAATATCAGCGATGGAATAAATATATGCCAACTGCTTTGCCTTGTAAAGGAATTGCAGTTCTGTCCAGGCAGTGTTGGGATTTACACACATTTTATATACCTTATAGCCAGACAATTGAGGGGTTCAACAGCTAATTTTCCACCTCCTCATTGGACAACGAGAGAGAACCATAGCTGATCAGCACAATTGTTTGAGATCTCCCCTGGGAGAGACACCAGACTCCTCTCTGAGGTCCAAGTCCATCCTGGCTTCTCTGGTACCTCCATCAGAGGAAGTTCCTCTCTGGCTCTCCATCCCAGGAATAATTTCAGACCCTGACTGGGTCCACCTCTGACCACCTGCAGACTTCAGGCTTGGTCAGACAGCTCACACTTCACGCACTCTCCGCCAGGCAGGAGGCCCTGGGGAGAAAGATAATCTCAGACCCAGATATTTATGTCCTCCTCCGGCATACATCACTGGCCATGAAACTCCTAATGATTGGCTGGAGAGACATAGATATCCACATTATTGTCAAATAATGCCACATTATTGGTTGCTCTGCTCTGCGGAAAGGTCACACCCAGCAGCAGGCAGATACAATCAACAACAGGACCCTAAAGCTGGCCATACACCTATAGATTAACTGCAGATTTTCTATGGTCAGATGGAAAAAGTGCAACAGATTCCTCCATCTACGCTAAACTGTGTGGATGGATGAATCTTCCACTGGACCAAGCTTCAGTATCTTGCTAGTCAGCCCCCCTGAATAATCTGATTGGATGCAGGCATTGTTCAGGTGTTTTGAGAGCCAGTGCCACTGACTAGCAAGATACTGAAGCTTGGCCAGTGCGAGAGTCCTCCAACCACACAGTTTAGCATAGATGGAGGAATCTGTTCCACTTTTTCCATCTGACCATAGAAAATCTGCAGATATTCTATAGGTGTATGGCAGCTTTAGAGAAAGTCAAATGAGTGCAGATAGCCAAATCAGCCAGACTGAATACAATCCTAGCACCACTACATTTAAGCCGTCACCCCACTTAGGGTGAGGTGGTTACACAGTTTCCATGTTTACAGAGTTATAGGATAAGCACGTTTTTCCTGCACTACAAATGATGAACTTTCTGACCCCAATTTAATGAAAGAATATTGACAGATCAGACGTCATGATTGGATGTTTATGATAAGAAAGTTCTCCTTTATTAATTAAGACTCTTAAGATCTGCATAATCAATAAGCTATATGTCATCATTCCTATTGCCTGTTCTGTTCAGTGTTTCTGTTTTTACATGTTATAGTCCGTCTACCATCTTATATCGTCATCGGCTGGTCTTTCAATTTGCCATTGATGAGATTAATAATAACAATGACATTTTGCCTAATATCAGCCTTGGATACCAAATATTGGATTCTTCCGGAATCCCTCACATTTCAGTTGTCGGCATCCTGACCATTTTATCGGGGAATTGGAAAATGATCCCAAATTATAGCTGTTGGAAGAACACCCAAGTGGTGGGCTTCATAGGAGACCTATCAGCACACTCTTCCTATTGTATGGCCCAACTAGCTGGAATATATAGGTATCCTCAGGTTTGTATTATGAATGTGTGTTATTACAATATATAGGACCAAGTTCAAATGGAATTTCAGGGAAGAATTAGAATATCCACCAGAACCCCACTGTTATTACAATGCTTCCCTCCTATCACCCTTTACCACCTTCCACTTTGAAGGGCATCTCTACCTCCTTCAATACTGCACCCCCCACATACCTGTCACCCCTATCATTCTGTTTCAACTGCACTTCATTTCTTCTATCACTCTGTACCCTCCTCTTCTCATACCACCTGCCTCTCACCCTGCCCCATCACCCTGCACCCCTTCTTTCTTGTATACTCCTCCAACCTCTCACACTTTAGATAGAAACGAACCAAACGTACTAAATTTATGGCAGCGGCATCCAAAAAGATAACATGTAATAAACAGCCACACATGTGGTTGGTGCACCACACATTTCCCCCAGGAATGGGGTTGTTGAGGAAGGAATAGAACATGTCCACACATGTAGATACAATGTACTTTTACTTCTAGCAAGTCACACAGTATAAGATATAATCCAAAAGTGGAACAGATGCTATCACAGGATCAAAAACCCAACAATGTTTTGTTTAGAACTTG
Source organism: Nanorana parkeri (assembly GCF_000935625.1). Taxonomy (NCBI): domain Eukaryota; kingdom Metazoa; phylum Chordata; class Amphibia; order Anura; family Dicroglossidae; genus Nanorana; species Nanorana parkeri. The sequence continues at coordinate 8,539 of NW_017308712.1, forward strand.
CAAACTTATAGAAGCTTATAAAAAAACTGGGAAGGAACTTCCTACAAAAAAGTTGACACCTGACCCATAGTAACCAATGCAATGGTATGGGCAAGTTTTCTGCTTTTGTGGATAATTTTCTCTTCTCTAGTTTGTATGAATAGAGCCCAGTAAACTAACAACAGACTGCCTGCTTTTCTCTCAGCACAGGTTTCATTTAAAGCAACTCTGTTACTAATTTAAAAAAATAAAAAATCAGAGACTCAACAAAAAAAAAAGCATTTATACTCACTTGTCCTTCTGCCCGTTCCCCCAAACTTCACTCTATTCAAGAGCTATGGCTGCTTGTAGAATCTTCACATTAAGCACTTCCACGGATGTCGGATTCCTGCATCCTGCACGTTTTTGTTTCCTCCTACCCCTTTGTCACTACTCACTACCATATACAGTGGTGACATAGGGGTCAGCAGAAGGTGTGGCTGAGAATGCAGGAATCCAACACTCTTGGAAGTGTTGAATGTGAAGATTCTTCAGGCTGTCATAGCTCTTCAACAGAGATAAGTTCAAAGGGATGGGCAGATAGACAGATGAATATAAAGGCTCTTCATTTGCAGTTCCTGTTATTTATATTTTTTTAAATGAACAAGGTAACTTTAAAAAAAAATGAATATCATTATCCATTATATATCCATTATAACATTTCATAGTAAAGGGGGAGGGACAAGTGATACATGAGGAGGTAGCTGTGTGGGATGAATTGTTTGAGAAAGTGATAGTTCAGTGGTTAGGTTGAGGTGGGATAGGTTTCCGTAAGAGATCGGTCTTTAGGGATAACCTAAAGGCAGCGTAGGAGATAGCTGGACAGGTTGGGGTAAGGAGTTCCAAAGGATAAGAGAGACTCTAGAGAAGACCTGGAGGTGAGCATGGGAAGAGTTCAGACATGTGCACAATGAAAAAATTAGTTTTGTTTTGTTTCTATTCGTAAAATAAATTATTTTGTTTTCGCCATATTCTTTAAGCTAGAATAATTTGTTTTCGGAATGATTCGTTATTTCGCAAAGTTAGTTATTCCTAATGCTGAATTGATTTGTAATTTCGGAAGGTCAGTTGTTAGTTATTACGTAGAATTCGTAATTTTGGAAGACTGGCTATATATCAGCCTTTAAATTAATGCCCAAACTATCGCATCATGACATCCAAATTCACTTGTTGTTTTTGTTACAATTTCTTTTGTATTTGCTGAAATTTGTTAGTAATGTAATCTGGAGATTCGGATACATCGTCACACACATATATTGTCCAATGTTTGATTCATACCGAAATTAATCACACAGGTTGGTTGAAGAGTTGGGGAGGAAGCTAAAGAGCAGAAGGGAGGATTGGAGAGGATGGTTAGGGTGATACTTTGAGACAAGGTTTGAGATATAGCCGGGGGCAGAGTTGTGGACGGCTTTGTATGAGGTTGTTAATATTTTGAATTTTATCCTTTGGGTGATTGGAAGCCAGTGCAGGGATTGGCGGAGAGGGGTGGAGGATGGAAGCCAGTGGAGGGATTGGAAGAGAGGGGTGGATGATGTAAACCAGTGGAGGGGTTGGCAGACGGGGGTGGAGGATGGAAGCTAGTGGAGGGATTGGCAGAGAGGAGGTGCAGACACTGATCGGTTGGTTAGGTGGATCTAGCAGCAGCATTCATGATAGACTGAAGGGGAGAGGAGCCTGTGTAGAGGTCGACCAATGAGGATGGAGCTGAAATAGTTAAGACGAGACATAACAAGTGAGTGGAAGAGCAGCTTTGTGTTTTCATTGGTGAGGAAGGAGGGTATTTTGGAAATGTTACGAAGGTGAAGGCGGCAGGATTTGGGTAGTGATTGGATGTGGGGCAGAAAGGTGAGGTGGGAGTCAAGGATCACACTTAGCACCTTAGCTAGATATTACAGATATAATTATAGTATAGAAATAATGAATGGATAACAATGTATAAAAGGGAATTCCAAATCTAGTTGCACAGAGTATATCAACCTTCTAATAAACATTATTGAACCTTCTTCTTTAGCTAAACACTTACATTCAAAATGTTGTTTTCACCACTTCCTGTGGAGACAAAATTTACTTTAATGATGACAAAAATGTCCCGGCGTGTTTTGATGTAATGAAACATATTTTCAAGCAACTTACAAAACTTAGATCATCTAAAGTTGGAAAATTTGATGCAGCTTCCCCAACTGGAGACCAGCTACAGTTTTACAATACGTCCCATCTGTGGGGGCCCTACTTTAATCAGGTACAGTGGTTGAAGAATTTGAGGTGTTTGTTGAAAGAAGAGTATTGTTCATTTCATGTTTACATTGTTCAGTTGTCTAGGGCCCCTACTAAATTTAGTGTGTTTATGGCTGGACTGTAGTCAGTCTATGCATCAATTGTTCTGTATTCTGCAGGTTGTCCCTAAACCTGGTGGACTGATTATTTCCCCCTGCGGCTGGGATGGCTTCCAGCATACAGAGTTGGAGGGAAGAGGAGGCGGGGGAGATGATAAATAACTGGGCACCTTACTAAGCACCTTTCCAGAACTCTATCTCTACTGGGGCTTCTCCTTGGGAGGAGGCCTGTGGCAAAATGTCTGGCCTGGGCCTCAGCATGTGGCAAGAGCTGGGGGATAAGAGGCCTAAGAAGATGCTGGAGATAAGCCTGAAGTAGGCTTAGCTGGAGGAAGGATCTGCTTAATGGGGAGTGTTGCAGAGTAGCTGAGAACAGCTGCTGTCTGGCCTCTGTAAAGCTGGCCATACACCTTACAATTATCTGCAGATTTTCTGTGGTCAGATGGAAAAGGTGCAACAGATTCCTCCATCTACACTTAACTGTGTGGATGGAGTAATCTCCACTTGGGCCAATCTGTTGCACTTTTTCCATCTGACCACAGAAAATCTGCAGATAATTGTAAGGTGTATGGGCACCTTAAGAGACACTTCTCTCCCATGACTACTATAAAGAAGATTAGAAGCCAGTTGGCGCACTAGTAGTACTGTGACTGCTCCCACAGAGTCATAGATTTATCCTGGCTACTTTCTGTTCAAGAATATATTTTTGGTCACTCTTATAGGACCTGTTGCTATTGGTGGGGATGGTGTCTTCTACTTTGGTGTTTTTGGGTATCCTGCAAACCTAAACCTTCTCTCCTGAGTTTTGTTACTGAACAATTAATACTAAAAATAAGGTCCTACGACTTAAACCTGTTCATTACAAGAAGTGTAAGTGTTGCTGGAGCTGGAAAAAGGGCCGGTAACTGCTAAACAGGTATGGGGACCCAAAATTACCAGCATCTCATTTGGGGGTCATTGTATTGCATGATTATTATCTTAATCATTTTATCACTACTGTAGTGACACCACTACTCTTGCTAATGCTATTGATGATGATGACTGACAACTATTTTGTTTTGCAATTCCCTTCAAAAACTGAAATATGCATTTAATTCAGACACCGTGGAGTTGTTGCTGTGAACCCTGTAGATTGGGCAATAAAAAAGTGGAAAGGGAAGGAGAGTCCTCGTGTTGCTATGACTGTGTCCAATGTGCACCGGGAGAAATATCCAACATAACAGGTGACCATTCACGATGAACACAAACTTTTTATGCACATTGTGCTTTGTGGTATTAATAATACAAATAATGCACCCCCCTGGCTTCTGATTGACAGCCAACACAGCAGAGAAAAGCCAAGCCCAACTGTAGCCGTAGAATCTATGGTTTGTGGTGACCTAATGATGGACCATGCAAAGTTTTTTTAGATTTCAGCTACAGAAACATTTTGGATGAATATGGTACTATGGGCAAAATAGTACCAAAGCAGCAGAAAGTGCATCCCCGGCATCTCTCTTGTGTTCCCTCCAATCCCCGCTGCCTCAGAAGCTGCCAGGACCCCTAGCGGGCCAGTTCGGGAAGGAGGAGAGCTGTCAGGAGGCTAAGTGGGGTGGTGTGGGGAGGATAGTTTGGCCCCAGTGACAGTGATGTCACGGCTCGCTCCGCCCATCTGTTTATTTTCGGGCTGAATATCATTTTGCGGCGAGTTTTCGTCGGGATCGGATGGTCGTCGTGCGGCGGGAATTTTTTTTATTGCGGTGGGTCGGCTGGGTTTTTTTTTTTAAATAAAGGATTTCATCTAAAAGTCTGGGCTTTTTACTAACTATTTGATTTAACCCTTTAGTTACATAGTTACATAGTATTTGAGGTTGAATAAAGACATTAGTCCATCAAGTCCAACCTATTAGGATCTCATTCTAGGAGTACCTGTACCCCTGTATATTACGGTCCCTTAAGAAATCGTCCAAAAGTTTCTTGAACAATTCCACATTCTTTGCTGAAATCACCGCCTGTGGCAGTGAGTTCCAGACCCTAACTGATCTTACTGTGAAGAACCCCCTTCGCCCCACTGAGCCAGTGCTCGGATCTTAGGAAGACCCCATGTTTTCCCCCCCCCATTTTTGGGGGATGGAGTTCCCCCTTAAAAATTCCTACCAGACCTAAAGGGTGTGGTAGGGATTTTGGGGGGAACCCCACACATCTTTTTTTGTGTTTTAACTTGGGGGGGTCCCTCCTAACATTCCTATCAGACCTAAAGTGTCTGGTATGAATGGGGGGGGGGGACCCCCCCCTTTTTTTTTTCTTTTTTGCAAAATAAAAAAAAAAAAGATTTTTTTTTTCCTAATGTCATTTTGCTGCAACAAAATTTCGACCGGACTACCGCTAAAATACGAAATTTCGTCCAAAAAAACAAATTCCGACCGGAGGGGACGTTTAGGGTGATACTTTGAGACCAGGTTTGAGATATAGCCGGGGGCAGAGTTGTGAATGGCTTTGTATGTGGTTGTTAATATTTTGAATTTTATCCTTTGGGCTATTGGAAGCCAGTGCAGGGATTGGCAGAGGGGGGATGCAGACACTGAGCGGTACTAATCACATGCAGCACCTGTCCTTCCCGGGAGCTGCTCGGTACAGCAGTGCACGCAGCACGGAGCTGTACATGCCAGCCTTTTCTCGTGTGAATAAGGGCTTAGGAGCCAATATCAAATTTTAGCCATGTTCTTCTTTTTCAATGAAATCTGTGAATTTATAAATAGCACTTGTCAGCATTCACTGCCATATTATACACATAATAAATATACAATATATCATAAATACATTATAATACATTATACTTTTTCAGATTCCCAAAGGTGTTTAAAGTGCTCTAAGTTTGAGAAACCCAATCAAGAAATGAATCGGTGTATTCCGAAGAACGTTGACTTCCTGTCCCACTGTGAAACTTTAGGGATCATTTTAACTTCAGCGTCTTTGCTATTCTCCATGACAACAATGGCAGTTTTTGGAATGTTTCGGAAGTGTCACGATTCTCCAGTAGTGAAAGCCAATAATCGAAGTCTGAGCTACATCCTTCTCGTTTCTCTTATGTTGTGTTTCCTCTGTCCTTTGCTGTTCATTGGCCGGCCATCACAAATAAGTTGTCTTCTACGACAAGCAGCATTTGGAGGAACCTTTACTGTCTCCATCTCGTCTGTACTGGCTAAAACCCTGACAGTCATCATTGCCTTTAATGCCACAAAACCCGAGAGCAAGATGAGGAAACTTTTAAACATTAGATGGTCTATTGCCCTGATCTGTCTCTGCTCTTTGCTTCAGAT
>NW_017308712.1:14329-22517 GCF_000935625.1 Nanorana parkeri
ATTTTAGCCATGTTCTTCTTTTTCAATGAAATCTGTGAATTTATAAATAGCACTTGTCAGCATTCACTGCCATATTATACACATAATAAATATACAATATATCATAAATACATTATAATACATTATACTTTTTTCAGATTCCCAAATGTGTTTAAAGTGTTCTAAGTTTGAGAAACCCAATCAAGAAATGAGTCGGTGTATTCCGAATTTCGACCGGACTACCGCTAAAATACGAAATTTCGTCCAAAAAAACAAATTCCGACCGGAGGGGACGTTTAGGGTGATACTTTGAGACCAGGTTTGAGATATAGCCGGGGGCAGAGTTGTGAATGGCTTTGTATGTGGTTGTTAATATTTTGAATTTTATCCTTTGGGCTATTGGAAGCCAGTGCAGGGATTGGCAGAGGGGGGATGCAGACACTGAGCGGTACTAATCACATGCAGCACCTGTCCTTCCCGGGAGCTGCTCGGTACAGCAGTGCACGCAGCACGGAGCTGTACATGCCAGCCTTTTCTCGTGTGAATAAGGGCTTAGGAGCCAATATCAAATTTTAGCCATGTTCTTCTTTTTCAATGAAATCTGTGAATTTATAAATAGCACTTGTCAGCATTCACTGCCATATTATACACATAATAAATATACAATATATCATAAATACATTATAATACATTATACTTTTTTCAGATTCCCAAATGTGTTTAAAGTGTTCTAAGTTTGAGAAACCCAATCAAGAAATGAGTCGGTGTATTCCGAAGAATGTTGACTTCCTGTCCCACTGTGAAACTTTAGGGATCATTTTAACTTCAGCGTCTTTGCTATTCTCCATGACAACAATGGCAGTTTTTGGAATGTTTCGGAAGTGTCACGAGTCTCCAGTAGTGAAAGCCAATAATCGAAGTCTGAGCTACATCCTTCTCGTTTCTCTTATGTTGTGTTTCCTCTGTCCTTTGCTGTTCATTGGCCGGCCATCACAAATAAGTTGTCTTCTACGACAAGCAGCATTTGGAGGAACCTTTACTGTCTCCATCTCGTCTGTACTGGCTAAAACCCTGACAGTCATCATTGCCTTTAATGCCACAAAACCCGAGAGCAAGATGAGGAAACTTCTAAACATTAGATGGTCTATTGCCCTGATCTGTCTCTGCTCTTTGCTTCAGATCTTGTTGTCAGTCACGTGGATTGTGTCCTATACTCCATATCCAGATGCCAATACAGATACAGACACCATTCTTTTATTGTGCAGCAAAGGTTCAGTTACTTTCTTCTTTTTAGGAATTGGTTACATTGAACTCTTGGCTCTGATAAGTCTGGTGGCTGCTTTTCTAGCTAAGGATTTCCCGGACCGTTTCAATGAAGCCAAAAACATCACCTTCAGCATATTGATATTTACCAGTGTGTGGGTGGCCTTTGTTCCCACCTACCTGAGCACAAAGGGGAAGAACACGGTGGCCATGGAGATATTTGCCATTTTGTCATCCAGTGCTGGGTTATTGTTCTGCATTTTCCTTCCTAAATGTCACATTATCTGTCATAGACCCGAACAACTACCATTAAGAATTGCCATTAAGAATTGCATCTAAAATGGTCAATTACTAAAAACTCACCATAATGTTAGAAGAAAATAGATCACCTAATGTGACTCTCAACTCAGGAGTTACACCTTAAAAATGCATCCAAGTCCCTGAACTATGAACAACAATGTATCTTATTTGTGTATCACTCGGCTCCAGATCCTCCAATCATCTCTGAATTGGTGCTGACACTGTCCTTCCTTCTGGAGGGGGGCTACTTTGTTTCCTGGTTCGTGTGTGTGTTGTAAAATAGCCACTGCTCCAAGCCTGTTCACTTGAGTGTTCACTTGCTAGATGCATTCTATTTTATACAATATGCCTTCAAATGGTCAAATGTAATTGTTTTTCTTTTGATTTTAGGGAAGCCTTTCAACAATCGCACCATCATTAATGCGGCTGTGGCCAACATAATTGTATCCATACTACTGAGTCGTAGATTGACACTGTCCTTCCTTCTGGAGGGTGGCTACTTGTGTTCCCCATGGTCCCTGTGTGTGTTGTAAAGTAGTCACCTCTCCAAGCTCGCTCCCGGGATGGACTACAATCTCAATACAAATCAGTAAACTAAACATGAGAATGTAGTCCATCCTGGGAGCGAGCTTGGAGCGGTGACTATTTTACAACACACACAGGGACCATGGGGGGAAAAAGTAGCCCCCCTCCAGAAGGAAGGACAGTGTCAGCACCAATTGAGAGATGATTGGAGGATCTACAGCCGAGTGATACATAAATAAGCAAAACCAATGGCAAACGCACTCATCAACTCAAGACCAGCTTTCAAGCAAGGTGCACATGGAAGGGCTTTATGCAGTACAACAGCAAAAAGTTTCCAAACCAGCCAGCATGCAAACAAAAACCTGTCTAACTGCTAAGTTTAAAAACAGAGGTTTTAGATACACGTATTCTGCAGAATATGTGAAAGCCGCACTGCCTCATCAAGGCTCCTCTGTGTAGTGCGGTCCTAACTCTAACCTATGAGAGTCTCCATCTTGGAGCACATATAGCAAAAGATAAAATTGGGTGCAGGTTCGCCAGTAGGCAGCCCAACATCCTTAAAGGCACATTGACACACAAGCGACCCCGCACATCACAACGGCAGCTGAGACCCCCAGTGTGTCACTGCACCAAATCAGTCAAGCAAAACAAATGGCAAACGCACTCATCAACTCATAACCAGCTTTCAAGCAAGGTGCACATGGAAGGGCTTTATACAGTATAACAGCAAAAAGTTTCCCAGCACACTCACCAGCCAGCATGCAAAAAAAACCTGTCTCACCGCTAAGGTTAAAAACAGAGGTTTTAGATACATGTCTTCTGCAGAATATGTGAAAGCCGCACTGCCTCGTCAAGGCTCCTCTGTGTAGTGCGGTCCTAAATCTAACCTATGAGAGTCCCCATCTGGGAACCTTTTTGCTGATACACAAATAAGATACCGTTCATAGTTAAGGTACTTGAATGTATTTTTAGGATTTAACTCCTGAGTTTAGTGTCACTTTAACGAAAACAAATGTAGTTTGTATGGTGTCCTTCTCCATTGCATGCCTGCATGTCATTTTTGAGCAGTTTTGAACTGTAGGAATATCCCACAATATAACAGTAACTTTGCCGCTATATTCTGCATGAGGAATATGCAGATAGCTGAATGTAGTATGTTATGCTGTTGGGTATTTGGTTTCATGTTATCTGATAGAAAATAAAAGTTGATTGTTTATATATACCGATTTCAATAGCTTAATAGTTATATGCAGTCAACAGCAAAATGTAAATTATTTTAATTGCAAAATTAAAATTTTTTTATTTTTTGAACGTTTTGGATAAAATGCACTTTAGTCACAACTTGAAGCAAGAGAAAATGTTTTCAAACAGAAGGTGACATTCCCCACTGCTAGAGCCAGAGACCATGGTCCTCTGTCCCGTTCTGCGCATGCGCCGGGCGACAGAGACCGTGATCTTAGTGCACACTTCCACCGCCGATGGTGCAAGGCCACTGAGTTCTGTAAGTTAATCGTAAAATTGGATAGGGATTTGTAGTGGGCTAATTCCGCAAAAAGGTTTGGCAGCGAAGTAGAAGGGCTCGTCACAAAAAAGAGCAGGTCGTCCACGTAGCCTGACACTTTATGGGTTAACCCTCCTGCAGACAGTCCCGAAAGTTCGGGTTGTTCCTTATGCGACACAAAAGAGGCTCTAAGGTTAGTACAAACAGGAGGGGGATAGTGGGCATCCCTGATGCGTGCCATTGAAGAAAAGTCAGCAGAAGCCACCACGTTGAGTCGTACATGAGCCGTCGGATGGGAATATAAGGTATCTATCCATGTGGAGAACGCGGTCCCTACCCCATGTAGGTCAGGGTCATTTTCAGAAAAACCCAATCCACCCTATCGAATGCCTTTTTGGCATCCGTGGACAGGAGAATGGTAGCGATGCCCAGTGATCTAGCTAAGTGAATGGCACTCAGGGCTCGCGTTGTGTTTTCTTTGGCTTTCCTACCCGTCATGAATCCCATTTGGTCAGCTTGGATCAGACCTGGCATATGGGGTAATAATCTATTAGTGTCAGGATCCAAAGCACCCCCAGGTGGTGCTGGAGCCAGGTCCTGCAGTTCCTGTGCTCGCCTGGGTGTGTCTCCAGCAGCCAGGGACTGTAAGGAACCTGCAGCTCCAGTACTCACCAGTGGGTGTGCCCCAGCTGTGACTGATCATCCCATCACCTGGTGCTTCCTGGGAGGGTATTTAGGCCCTACCTGCAGTCAGGAAGCTGGCTCAGTATTGCGTCGCCTGCACTTGACTGATTCCCATAAACCTGAACCCTGCTTCCTATCTGCAGACCTGTCACCGACCCGGCTTGTTACCCGACCACTCTCTTGGATCCTGTTCCTGTACCGTGCTGCTGCCCTCCTGTTAACGACCCGGCTTGTACCTGACCACTCTTCTTTTATCCTGAGGCCTGCCATATATCTGCAGGCCTGTTACCCCTCCTTGTTGCTTCCCCCTGGCTGTAGGTGTGTGTTTGTCCCAACGGTGGGTTTATTACATCACTGCTAAACCTGTGGGGGGTTGAGGGGGTTTGTAGTTTTGTTGTTGTGTAGCAAATAAACTGTGTGCATAGAACCCTATCCTGTGTGGGCATATTAATTTGGTCATCCTGCGTGGGTACCTGCATGTGGTGTGAGGACGCCTGTGCATGGTACCCTGACAATTAGCTAGAATTTTCGTAAATAGTTTTAGATCTATGTTGAGCAGGGAAATAGGGTGGTACTTAGCACATTGGGCTTGTTCTTTTCCATCTTTCAGGATAACCGTAATAGCCGCCCGTAGCGTGTCAACAGGGATAGCGTGACCATCAAGAATTGAGTTAAAGGCCCTGAGGAAGGGTTGTGTCTGGAGGGAGGAGAAACGTTTGTAATAGGAAATGTGAATCCGTCAGGTCCCGGTGCTTTATGAGGTTTTGACTCTTTCAGCACTTTGTGCAGCTCAACCTCCTCCGGAGGTCTAGTCAAAGAGAGGCAGGCCTCCTGCGTGAGACGAGGCATTCCAGACTCCTCAAGATAGGTGGTTATGGCCCGGGTCTTATATTCTAAGGCCTGGCCTGTGGGTGACGGTGACAAGCTATATGACGATTGATAGAATTCCCGAAAACGGTCCGCAATTTCCCAAGACTCCCTCAGGACCCTTCGCGAACTCGAGATCACCTGAGACACAGCGGTGCGAGGACGGTTCTCCCTCAAGGCCCTTGCTAGAAGGCTTCCTGGTTTGTTACCCCATTCGTAAAAGTGTTTACGTAGCAAGGCACGACGGGCTTTCACCTTATCTAAGAAAAAAGCCTGTAGACGTTCCCTAAGAGCCAAGAGCTCCGAGAGTTGACCAAGCTAGGGACTGTCTGTGGCTCTGCTCTAGGGCCCGAATACGACTGGTCAATTCAACGATCGCAGCTGAACAAATTTTCTTGAGGCGAGAGCCATGGGAAATCAGAAAACCCCTGATCACACACTTATGTGCTTCCCACACTGAGAGAGGTCGTGCAGCGGGAATCTGATTAGTCTCAAAATAATTACGAATTTCCCTCTCCATAGCTACACTGACCCCTTCGTCCTGTAAAATGGACTCATTAAGGCGCCATTGCCAAGTCCTGAGTGTTTCGCCTATTTAATATAGCAGTCACTGTAGACCGGAGATCAACTCCAGAGGTGGCCTCAGGGCTTCCCCTGAGGCAGACGTTGTTCCTGCGACTTCTGTTTTCGCCATCGTCGACTTTAAGGCGAAGGGTAGTCAGGGCCTGCATCTGGGTAGCTTGCACCAGCTCCACCGCTTGAAGCGGGATTCAAAGGAGGCTCTGGCAGACTCCAGGGATGTCACCCTATCATCTACCCCATTTACCTGCTGCAGAAAAGCCGTCAGCTCCTGCTCCTCCTGCCCTCCAAGCTCTCCACCATAATGTCCAGGTCAGCCCTTAGTGCCGCAAACATGCCTCTGAGTTCCTGTCATTGCCTAGAGAGGACACTGTATTGCCATGCCAGACTGTTGTATTGATCCCTGAGGTACGGAGCTCACACGCCGCACGTCCTCACAGATCCATGCCTTGGCCACGCCCCCATCTGTATTTGTTTATTGAATGCGGAATTACATGCTAAAGATTTGGGCTGAACATCTGAGTAGAAGTCTTCCAATAATTGGTATCTGTCACACACTTGCCAGGGGGGGACCTTTTGCCTCTAGGTTGTTTGCCTTCTTTGGGAGCCATTGGTTCTGTGTTGACTTCTCTGTTCCTACTAACTGAACTATATGGGTCTCTGCCCCACCAACTGGTCAGCTGCAGACAGTCACCCAATCAGTCCCCTAGAAATATTGTCTTCCTGTTCCTGTTTTTGCCCAAGTCAAGGTTCTCCTATATGCACCCTGAGTGTGATCTACTGTCTGTTTGGATTCCTGGTTACCGAACCTCTCCTTGTCCCTCACCTGTTTCTGGATTACTCTTTGTACCTTGACTTTCATTTATGGCTGAGCCGGCTTGGTCTCTGACACCTCTTCTCCTGGATTACCCCTTGGAATTTTTTGCTTTCTGTTAGTTGCTGACCCGGCCTGGACTTTGATGCCGTTCTAATATTCCTCTTGGTAATATTCCAGTTCCTGGTTACTGACCTGGCGGGCACCTTAAAGTGAGTCTCTCTTTATCCTGTATTACTGCCTTTACATATTCCTATTGGTCTTATTGTTTACTTGCACATCTCTGGATCCCTGTATTTGTCTTGGCTGCTAAATTTTTACCAGTCACCCCACCTGACACAGGGATAACAAGACTACAGGTCAGGAAATTGAGGTGGCGAGTGGGACCCCTTGGCAGCCCTGACAGTATCACATGAGGAGAAGGTGCTGTTTTACTTTTTGGAAGCATTACAAAATGTACAAAGAAAGAAAAATGTAACTGTAAAGCCAATTGATGGGGGTGGGGTTAATTAATAACAGAAGTGAACTACGCGAAGGAAGTAAAATGTCTATTTGTGGCAAATCAACATATAGAAGACTTCTCCTCTTCTACATTGGTTGATGGGTTGAATGATGAGATCAGGGATGTTTTCCAGGAAAGAATCCTCAGCCACAGTGACATCAATATCTCATAGTAGACACATTACAAACTAAATTACTCTAAATCCAGTGTGAGATCTAGCTTCCAATGGTAGCACATTAAAGACGGAGTCAACTCGCTTACCATGTCTTTTTAAGGGCTTCTTTGCCCACTTTTATTATTTCAAACATAAAAGTCCACACAGGTGCTTCCCTCGCAGGGGTCTTCAAACATATAACAGCAAAATAATGATTTTCCAAGTCTCACCGACTTCAGGTTATCACAAAAAAAACCTCTCCCAAACAGGCTGCATCCCACAGACTTGCCCCACGGGCTGGTTCCAGGATGAAGTCCTCCTTACTCCTGGACAGACACCTCCCTTGTCTTCCAGCTGGAACCCAGAACCTTAGCCAGCACCCTTTCCATAAGTGCTGTGCAGAGGTGTATAATTTGGTGCTGGCCACTACTAAACAATGGACCCAGGAATGGAGATTTCATCCCTCCCAATTCTCTTAGAAATCTCCCAGTTCCAGGATCCCATGACAAATCCAGAAATCCTGGGAAGAGCTGGAAAGTCAGCTCTTTCCCAGTGCAAGAACTTGACTCCTGGAACCGCTCAGCCCCTCTGGCTGAGAGTCCTGGGTGTTTGCATTGCCAGCATCTTGCATGATAGTGCAATGCACTGCCACACCACTCTTCCAAAAGCATGCCCTTTACTTTACAATAGACATGTGCGATTCGGTTCGTTCCGAAATTCGTTTTGGACGAATTTTCGGAAATTCGGAGATTCGGATGCATCCGAATTCCGAATTACAGCTAAGACGAATGCAAACGAATCCGAAATTCCCGATTTCCCGAAATTCGTTATTTGTCGAATTTCGTTGCAGCAAAATGACATTATGAAAAAAAATGACACCATTTTATCTCTGCAACACATCTATTCTTAAAGTACAGAGGCTATAGAGTAGCGGGTAGAGAACATGCTTGCCATAGCTAAGGTTGCAGGTTCAAATCCCGGCCAAGTCAACTAATATTTAATTTAAAGTTTTTTTTTTTT
>NW_017308712.1:23019-23235 GCF_000935625.1 Nanorana parkeri
GGCAGGGCAGGAAAGGGGGGGGCGACCGAGCGCCCCCCCCCCTCCCTGCGCCTTACCAGGCCACGTGCCCTTGGCATTGGGAGGGTGTCCCCGTGCCGATTGGGACAAGGGCCTCTTCCCCACAACCCTGACCCTGTGGTTGTGGGGGTCTGTGGGCAAGGGGGCTTATTTGCATCGGGGTACCCCTTTAAATAAGGGGGCACCCAGATGCCGCCC
>NW_017308712.1:24240-24453 GCF_000935625.1 Nanorana parkeri
GGGTACCCCTTTAAATAAGGGGGCACCCAGATGCCGCCCACTCCCCCATGTGAATGAGTAAGGGGTACTTGTACCCCTACACATTCACTAAAGAGTTAAATCAAATAGTTAGTAAAAAGTCCAGACTTTTGACAAAATCCTTTAATTGAAAAAAAAACAAACAGTCAATTTTTGACTATTCCTTTAATAAAAAAAAAAAAAATGAAAATGGCT
>NW_017308712.1:24707-29313 GCF_000935625.1 Nanorana parkeri
GCTTATAGTACAGAGGCTGTAGAGTGGTGGGTAGAGGTACAGGCTTGCAATTGTGAAGTTTGCTGGTTCAAGTCCAGCCATGGGAGAGCAAAGTTTTTTTTTTTTTTTCATAAACGAATTTCGGCAGGACTACCGCTAACGAATTTTGTCCGAAACTAATTTAATTTCGGACCCGAAAAACAAAACTAAACTAAACGAATTTTTTTTTTCCAAAACGAAACGAAACGAAACTAATTTTTTGCTGGTGCACATGTCTACTTTACAACACCATTCATTATTGTAGTGGTAAGCATTGTTGAGTAGCATTGTTGAGTAGTGCCCAGCTTTTTAATTGGCAATATCTTGCCTGTAAGCCATACAAGTGGTCAGGATTCATTAACAACATTGTCACCACCCCCATAGGATTCACATCAAATTTAAATCACATTTACATGAGCACATTTTTAACGGGAATTGCTGAACCCAAAAGAGATTAAACCTGGATGGATTCACTCAAAACCTATTACTATGAAGCAGAAGTATTCACAGGGTTGAGATGCTGAGGCAATGTCATCCCAGGGGTGGGGTGTGCTGGCAGAGAATGTTCACCGTGACGGGGGGTTGAGGTTGTTGTTCTGATTTGTTAATTTGTATTCAGGGAAAGGGGGGTGCATGCCGCACCGCACTGTCAATGGCCCTGCCTGGCCTCTTACCCAGCCTACTGATGTTACTGGCTGCCGGGAGCTCGGCAGGACACCAGCCAGAGTGTCCAGCTCAGCTCTGCTGACATCAGTGATCGGGGTGGGAATCTGCACAGAGCAGCTTCCCATCCAGGTGTTTGTTTTTATATTGATGTGTCTTCTACAACCTATGTAACTATGTGAATACACTTAAATGTATTTAATACATTACGGGTTAATTCATTTCAGGTAAAGCAAAAACACAATAGAAGAAATCAATATTCAGAATGAAATCTAAATCATTTCACTTGTGTTTAGTTATCAGCTGCATTACCTAGGGAAATATACCTTGGAGGTAACCTGTCATTACCTTTACCCGCACCTGAGTGTGTCATCGTGTACAAACACTTTAACATAACTATAGCCCAGGGCTGGAATATTCACCGGAGAGCAAAACCTACAAAGATTTCCTCATGGTATTGCTGCCCGTGGAGGACGATACTTTAATTAAGAGTGAAGAAATACTCCCGTAATTCCCAGCGAGGACGAGGCTAATTATTATGTTTCATTTTTATTAATAAGGACTCCGTACTCATTCGTCTCGTATTCTAAAAACAAAAAAAAAATACAAATCTCTTTTCATTACAAAAAACAACTATACTTGTAAAACTTGTTTCCAAATCTACAGTATATGAAACATTTTGATATGAACTTCTACATTTTAGCAAACATATTGTCAGGCCCGGATTTACTCTCTCTGCTGCCCCAAGGCCAGGTTCGTCAATGCGCCGACCCCCCAACTCCCCACCCCCAATGGAGAATGGAAGACCTGCGGGTTGCATCAGTGGCGGAACTACCGCCGGTGCCCCCCTGAGCCTACTGGGGGCCCAGTACCTATTCAAACACAGCCCTGGGGCAGAGATGGAATTCAAAAAAAAAAAATACAAATCTCTTTTCATTACAAAAAACAACTATACTTGTAAAACTTGTTTCCAAATCTACAGTATATGAAACATTTTGATATGAACTACTACATTTTAGCAAACATATTGTACATTATAGTGTTATAGGAATGTAAATTTTGTTTTCAATGTTAAATTATAATAAAAATTACTTTTTTAGTTTTAAATGAGACCATATAACCTATGTCCATGCTTCTCTGTGTGCCCAATTAAAGCTGTAGGGATGATCTTGATATTTTCTAAATATTTAACAGCATGAATGTAAAATTCTAGAATTTACATTTTTTATAGGGTGGAGCAGGGGCGTAACTAGAAATCACAGGGCCCCATAGCAAAATATTGTATGGGGCCCTGTGATTTCTAGTTATGCCCCTTGCATAGCCCACCTGATATACTAAACAGCCCACTTGAGAGTGACCCTGCATAGCTCGCCATAAACTCTCTATGGCGAGCTATGCAGGGTATCAGGTGGGGTGCACACCTCTTACCTGTCAGCGCGGTCCGCCTCCGTGGTCGCCGGCCCCGCCTCCTCTTTCATCCCCGGGCCCCACCTTCTCTTTCATTGTCAGGCCCTGTCTTCTCCTCTATCGATGGGCCCCGCCTCCTCTTACATCACTGGCCCCTCCTGCTCTTAGGTCGCCTCCTCCTTGGCACCGCCACCTCCTCCTTCGCTGCAAACGCTGGGTCCAGTCTCTTCTGCAGCAGCTGCTGGCTGATACAGCTTACAGCGGATGTGAGGAAGAACGCGGCGCGTTCCTCTTGACAGCCAGCGCCCTGATATGCAATAGCAACCCAGGTGGCCCGCACGGCATCAGAGGGATGCCCGGTCACTATGATGATTGTTAAGCCACTGGGGTGGAGTTGTCTGTAGGCACATTTTACTGATTTAATTGTGTAGCCCCCACCAGCTTATGTGGAAGGGCTACAAGAAATGTAGTGATTGCCAGAGCAGTAGTCATCATGGCTGAATTATAGTTTGCATCTATCTGGTTAATTCCAGGTGTTTTAGCATTGATTGTACCTACCTGAGTGGGGTGTGACCCTGCTGCAGAGCAGGGCAACCAATGTAAGGGCATTATGAGTGTGTGTGGCTTACCAGCCAATCACTGGTGGTTTCTTGGCCAGTGGTGCATGCTGGGACAGTACATATACAGTCATGGCCAAAAATATTGGCACCCCTGCATTTCTGTCAGCTAATGCACCACTTTGCAAGAAAATTGTTGCCATTACAAGTGTTTAGGCATTCTCATGTGTATTTCTTTTATTGTATTGGTATGACACAAAAAAAGTTGAGAAAAAAAAGCCAAATCTGACACATTCAACGCCAAAACCCGAGAAATGGACTGAACAAAATTATTAGCACCCTCAATTAATATTTGGTAGCACAGTCCTTGGTAAAAATAACTGAAATAAATTGCTTCCTATAACCTTTAATGAGTTTCTTACACCTCTGTACAGGAATTTTGGACCACTCTTCTTTCACTAACTGCTCCAGGTCTCTCAGATTGGAAGGTTCCTTTTCCCAACTGCTGTTTTAAGATCTCTCCACAAGTGCTCTATGGGATTCAGATCTGGACTCATTGCTGGCCAGTCCAGTAAGTGCCATTACATACCTTTTGAACCTCTTCCTGTCCTGGTAATACAACATTAATTTAATGTGAGGCGAGATAAAACATTTCCCAGGCACGTCATCATTTCACCACAATGGGTTAGGCTCCATTTCTCAAGACCACTTGGTAAATATAAGAGTTTATGTTTTCAGGGACAGTAGCCACCCATACAGGCATAGAGAGCACACATATAAAGGGAGCTCATCCCTTTTAGAAGATGAGATCCCTATCCACTATCACTACACCTATCTTGGAGTGAAGACACTGGTGTTATCCCTAGAAGGGTGTTATTCAGGTCACACTTAGTGGTGAGGTTTTATACGATTTAGGATAATAATTCTGCATGAATGTTTTGCAGGAACTGCTGTTACCTGGGGACTCCCCCTTTTCACTGTCTAGAGTGCTTGGGTTTGGTCATGGACTGTTCATTGAACACATTGCAAAGTGGAACAATTGTGAACTCTAAACCCCATTTTAGTGGAAACTCTGGAAAATCAATTCTGGCCATTTTCAAGGTACTGTCCAACCAAAGGCATGGGTTAAACCACCCATGTGGGACATGTACCAATGTAAAAAAAAACAGCAGCTAGAAGAGGGTCCTCCCTTTTATTGCAAATTGGTGAAGAAACACCAAACCTTTAATGACATGCTTGGGAGAGAACTTTAGGCTATATGTGGTTATTACAGAACAGTACGCTTCTCACGGACAGTGTCAGCAACACCGTATACTGGCATCACATATTTTGCATGTGTAATATATTTTTTTAACTTGTACGTTATTGCTTGGCTTAAATACAGCAGCAGCATTCCAATCTGATTCATTATAACTTGAAAAAGGCCTTTTCTTTGTAGTTTTGGCTGCAACACCAGATTTTTCTAATGTAATAAAATGTAAATACAGAGAGCACAAGAACACTTTAAAACCACAACCCCACATTCCCCAAATTACCTCCTTGTATCCCAAATTATTCCCAGAAAATTCAAATATGAACTACAGATATGTGTTTGGTAGAAACTGGATAGAACAGTACGTGAGCACTTGATTAGGCAGCCAATAGAGGGAGAGACAAGATAAGTTTTATCTTGCAAAAAAAAATGAAAGTGTATTATCTAGGACAGAGCTCAAAATTTCAAGTCCTGAGTTACTAGTTGCTCCACCTAACCCCTACCCTGTCCTGACCTTAACTCCACCCCTAAACACAGCCTCTTAAATTATCTTATGATAATTCTTATCTTATGATAGTTGCCGCTTGTAAATGGCAGATTAGGGATTCCTGCTGCAGGAAAAGTTCCAGACGCAGGAATCCCTAATCCATGAAATATAGGTGAAAATTGGGGCCTACACTAAAACACATTAATACACTTCTCAACATTA
>NW_017308712.1:29827-52271 GCF_000935625.1 Nanorana parkeri
CCCCTTCTCCCTCATTAATACCCCCACACATATAAAATAATTAAAATAAAACACTCCCCCCTTCCCCTTATTAACCCCCCACACACAAAATAATAATACACTCCCCTCCCCGCGAGCCCCCTTACCTGTTCACGGCTTTGCAGGGAGGATGCTTCTCCTGCAAGTCAGGTACGCGGTCTGTGATCGCGTGCCTGACATTTCAGCTGTCTGCGGGCCACATAGTACCGGCTCGCGGGCCGCAGTTGGGCCGCGGACCGGTACTTGGAGACCCAAATTTCCGCCCTCACTTTACTTTTACTCACAAAATGCGAGCGGGCGAGTGGAAATTTTGAGCCCTGATCTAGGAGACAATAGCCATAAATTATGTTCAGTGGCTTGAGTGTATGTAAACAACTTAATTAAGCCATAATATAGGAGGTAAAGATGTGGCAGGTTTTATCTTGAAACAAACAGATTGTATTCAAGAGATAATAGCCACAAATATTGTACAGCAGCTGGACTCTGCAGCTCCAGGTGACTGTGAGCATCAGCTGTCATCTAGAGCTGCAAAAAAAATCTACACTATAACCACCACTAGGCTGCCCACCCCTCAACACCATGGGGGAAAGGGCAGGGAGGAACAAATTAAGGGGGGGAAATTCTACAGCTATGGGGAAGGGCAGGCAGCAGGAAAAATTTGATCATAGAATCCTATGCCATAGGCCACTTGTGCTTCCTAAAATTAGAACTGCCCCTGCCATCCCAAACAAAGTGTAAGTCAGATATTAAAGTAGAGGTAGGGGTGTTGTTCAGACGCTCAGAAATCTGGGTCAGCAATTTATGAAGTACTGCTCATCTTGGATCAACCAGGGAACTAGCAGGAGAAGTTAGACGGAAAAATTAGTATTGGCAGTACAGCCATCAGCCACAGTTAAAGCCTATCTCTGGGCAAAGCTTCCCCACCCACACTACCCATACACATACACACAGAGTAATTTTAAATAATGACTTTCTATAGCCCTTTTTTTCTTATTTAACTTGAATATCCATGCCCACTTACCGGTTGACTCTTCGAGGCCACATCACACTCAGGGCCAGGTTTGTCCGTAAGCCACATAGGCAGTGCTGCACGGGGTGGCATAGAGCAGGGTTGCTAAGTATCCTGGATCCTGTGGGGTTGTGCTTCAGGATCCAGGCATTGAAAATCAGTGCTTTCCCTGGTGCACAGGTGTGCAGTTTCATGCAGACCACCTGCTAGATGAGCGTCCACCAGAGAGTAAAGTCCCATTCTTTCCCCTTCTGGTGACTTTTGAAATTGACAGAGAGAAAGGGAAAACCGAAGCTTGAATTCAATTTCAACCAAGTTCTATCTAAGTGGCCTGAATAAGGAAGGTGGGTTTCAGTATATGTACACACTGCTCCCCATCAACAGACGCCTAGCTAGCTGCACTGTAACCTGTGCAGAGAGCTCTAGCCTAATTTATGTGTAGCTGAAGTGACCCCTAGGCCTCTCACACTGCCCCCTGTTGCCTTCACAACACCCCAGTCACTTGCATAACCCCGTAGACACCTGCAGTTCCTTCCAATCTATAGCCCCCTAACAACCTGCAGTGGCCTCCAGCTCCATCCATAGCTTCTCAACCACCTGCTGTGCTACCCAGCCCCCTTCACAGCATCCAATCCACCTGGTGCTGGGGTGGTGTTTGGGGGGAAGTGTAAATGGAGAACTTCAAGTGCCTAGGGGGTTGTGAAGAGAGCTGGTGGGAACTGAAGGTGGCTGTGGGGGTATAAGGGCTAGGGCGAGCACTGCAGACAGCTAGGGGATATAAATGGGTTAGATGACATTGAAGGGGGATGTGGAGCTGTGAATGGTGGGCACTGAGAGTGGCTAGGGGCACTGCTGGTGGCTGGAGAGCTGTGTATGGGGCTTATGGAGACTGCAAGAATATAAGGACTACGGGTCACTGCAAGTGGCGGGGGGGGGAAGGAGAGTGGACACTGCAAGAATATAGGGACTAGGGACCATCTACAACCCCCTATAGGTACACATAATTACCCAGTGCCCTGAAGTGCCACTAATACACAGCTCCCCCAGCTACCTTTAGTGCCCCATCAGCACAATCCACAGTCTCCCAGCCCATTGCAGTGCTCCCTCAGCCCCCTCCACAACTCCCCATCCACTCACAGGACTCCCCAGTGCCTCAAAGAGTCCTTAATGCATAATCCCCCAGCCACATGAAGTGCCCATCATCCCTATCCACTGTTCTCCAGCTATCTGTAGTGCATCGCAGGTATATATATACAGTATATATATTTCAGCTATATACAGTGTCTTCCTTAACCTTTATGCCGCCTGCAGGGCCGTAGATATTTTTTGTTCCTGGGGGAGGGTTCAGCTTCCTCAAATTATAAGATTTTATGTAGCAGACACACCAAGGTTTGAAAAAAATATACCGGCCATATCTTTCCTAAACCAATCCTTTACCCCGAGCAATACTGATTTTGTTGTTCGACACCATATGGATAAAAACCATGTTTTCAAAAGACTTATAATTGGTACCAATTCACACAAACCACTTAGTATACACTTATTGGGATTTTTTTTAACCAAAAATATTTAGCAGAATAAATGCTGGCCTAATTTTAGGAAGAAATTTAATTTTTATTTGATATTTTGTATAACAAAAAGTTGAAAATATTTATTTCCACAAATTTTTGTCTTTTTTCATTTATATAAAAAAATGTAATAAAGACAAGTGGCGATCAGATAGCACCAAAAGAAAGCTCTATTTGGGTAAACGTGCACGGCCGTATTGGGCAGCTCTCAGGAAGGACAGGTGCTGCGTGTGATTAGTACGCAGCCCCTGTCCTTCTCTATGGGAGTACATGACCATACGCCGCCCTACGCTCACCCCAAGTGCAGGTCCATATGGGTGCAGGTGTCCCGTCTTGGAAGCAGACAGGATCCATCCTGTCCGCGCACGAGTACCCGCACAGACGTGTGCAGGGTGGGTGAGCGTAGGGCGGCATACGGCCACGTACTCGGGAGCTGCCAGATATGGCCGTGCATGCAGCACGGAGCTGTGCGTGCCGGCTGTTTCCCATGTGAATGAGGCCTAAGAGACATCCTTTAAGGTAAGTCCCTACAGTAGGATTGGGAAGGGGGAAAAAAAAGTTTAACTTTATTGTCACTTTAAGATGTGTGAGGCTAAACGATACCTGCTACCACACGGGAGCTGGTCCCATGTCCCCCAATGTTACAGGCGTCTCCTGCAGATCCCAGACTGGTCAAGACTTTGAATGCAAATCACCTAAATGCTTTTCATTTTGATATAGTGTATATTTGCATTGTGCATTTTTCAACCTTTAATAAAGCAGTCAGCATTGAACACCCTGTATTTGGACTTCACTGCATTAATTATAGAAAGACATAAGGATCTTAAAGCAACTTACTGGCACAGCAATGGTTAACCTCCTCCCCCCTGTCAGTTCACACTCCGTGTACTTTGATTTCCGTTCACAGCGCAGTGTCCTGCACACAGTCCCCCCCGGCTCAGGCTGATGTCGGCTGGTGATGGGGGCCTGGCAGCCCTGCTCTGTGTTCAGCCTGGCCGCTCTGTGCTCTTTCCTCACTCGAGCTGTCAGAGCTGGCCATCGGACATAGCGGGCTGGGCCCGAACACAGTCAGGGAGATTCGGCCAGGACCCCCCCCCCCTATCTACGCCCCCTGGCCGCCTGAGGTAGCAGGGGTGGGGGTGGGGGTGCTGTTGGTTGAGTGAAGCTGCCCTCCCTGCCAAGCAGGTGGAATGCCAACCAGAGCTTTCCAGGTTGCTAAAAACTGAGTGGGGAGATGTGTATGGCCCTTTCACATCTCCCCATCCAGCTCTTAGCAAAATGGGATTCTCCGGCCAGAAAGGGGGCAGCAGGCACAGTACAAACACTGCAGCAGAGCGGGTATGCCACTCCCCCTGCCCTCCCCCCCACATGACCCAAACAGATGCCGCCTGAGGCAATAGCCTCAGGCGGCCCTATTAAAAGGATGGCCTAGCCTATATCCACTCCCGCTAGCCTCCTTCCATCCCCCAAGTCCCATCCACATCTACCCAGCCACTTACAGTGCTCCCCAGCACCATCCATAGCTCCCCAGCCCACCGGCAGTGCCCCTAACCCCTTACAGTGCTTATATCCACAGCCCCCCAGTCACCTGAAGTGCCCCACAGCCTCCTACAGTTCCTATGGACTTCCCCCCTACCACCCAGCCAATTCCACAGGCTGTATTCACTATAAGGCATAAATCTGAACTTCTATTGTCAGCATTATATCGGTGATCTGAAACAAACATCTTAAAATATTTTTCTGCACATACATTTGTGGCTGCGACTAATTCAAGCATGAGGTTACTTTGAGAATAGTCAAGTGAATTGTTCACTTTTTAGAAACGCTTCAGCTGTCCATGAAAGATTACACATCATCTACCTGTCTATAAATTCTACTGTTACTGAGACAGCCAGGGCCATCTGGCTTCAGACAATGTCTTACCACAATGTGTCAGTTATCATTCTTATCTGTAAAGTCGTCTTGATCCTTTTGATCGTTTTACTGGTGGTCCCAGCATCATGTGAGCATGGATCACAGCCTGATACTGCCTGCATGTTAAGGAGACCCAGACTCAATGGCTACCAGAAGGATGGAGATCTCATGGTTGGTGGGATCATACAAATGAGCACAAAGTACAATGCTTGGAAGCTAAAATTTACCAAAGAACCAGCACCAACCCATCGCATATTGTAAGTGCTTTTGTTTGATTTGAATCTCACTGCTTTCTCGTAATTATTACATTTACAGGTGTATGTGAACAGTTTATCTTTTTTTTTTTTTTTCAATATTAAAGTGAAACTCCATGCAAGCAGAAAATATCAGTGATGGAATAAATACAGTATATGCCAACTGCTTTGCCTGGTAAAGGAATTGTAAAAAGGATGGCAGTCTGTGCAGCCAGTGTTGGGATTTAGACACATTTAAATACTTTATAGCCAGACAATTGATGGGTTCAACAGCTCATCTTCCACCTCGTTATTGGACATCAAATTTATTTTGACCAGTGAGCAGGGAGGTGACCAATAAAGCTATAAAACTGACCCAAGAAAGAGTAAAATGGAGCCAAGAAGAAGCAGAGTGGTTTTACTGTCTAGTAGAGGTGTGCACACTGCAAGAAAGGCTGGACCAAATGACAAATCCAATGACAGGTCAATTAGTTCACAGATATGAATTTTAACCGTCTGCTTGTCTGGATTTACACGTTGACAAAGTGATTTTATTGTATCTATGTAGTGCTCCGAACTTCAGAGGGCAGAGGGAGCTGACATGTCACCTCATGGATGAGTCCTTAGCTGGTATGTGAGATGTGAAAGCAACATTGGGCGCCAGTCACTTTAAGACATTTCTAGAGGGTTAGGACTGCAGACATGTCGGACAACACAAAACAATAGACTCACCAACCACTTTCCAGCTTCACAATGTAGAGGGCCTTTAAACCAAAAATGAGGTGACACTGTGTCAGAGAACCATAGCTGGTCAGCAGAATTGTTTGAGATCTCCCCTGGGTGAGACACCAGACTCCTCTCTGAGGTCCAAGCCCATCCTGGCTTCTCTGGCACCTCCAGCAGAGGAAGTTCCCCTCTGGCTCTCCATCCCAGGCATAATTTCAGACCCTGGCTGGGTCCACCCCTGACCACCTGCAGGCTTGAGGCCTGGTCAGACAGCTCAACCTTTAAACACCCTCACACAGACAGGAGGCCCTGGATAATCTCACATGGTCAGATCCAGATATTTATGTCCTCCCCGGCATGCATCAGTGGCCATGAAACTCCTAATGATTGGCTGGAGAGACATAAATATCCACATTATTGTCACATAATGCAACATTATTGGTTGCTCTGTTCTGTGGCAAGGTCACACCCAGCAGCAGGCAGATACAGTGAACAACAGGACCCTAAAGCTGGCCATACACCTATAGATTATCTGCAGATTTTCTATGTACAGATGGAAAAAGTGCAACTAACTCCGCCATTTACGCTAAACTGTGTGGATGAAGGAATCTCCCACTGAGCCAAGCTTCAGTATCTTGCTAGTGGGCCTCGCTGTCTCCCCAAATACCTGAAAAATCAGATTGGATGCAGGCATTCCTCAGGTATTTTGAGAGCCCAGCGGGCCGACAAGCAAGATACTGAAGCTTGGCCAGTGGGAGAGTGCTCCATCCACACAGTTTAGCGTAGATGGAGGAATCTATACCACTTTTTCCATCTGACCATAGAAAATCTGCAGATATTCTATAGGTGTATGGCAGCTTTAGAGAAAGCCAAATGAGTGCAGACGGCCAAATCAGCTAAACTGAATACAATCCTAGCACCACTACATTTAAGCAGTCACTCCACTTAGGGCGAGGTTGGTTAAATAGTTTCCATGTTTACAGATTTATAGGATAAGCACGTTTTTCCTGCACTACAAATGATGAACTTTCTGACCCCAATTTAATGAAAGAATATTGACAGATCAGACGTCATGATTGGATGTTTATGATAAGAAAGTTCTCCTTTATTAATTAAGACTCTTAAGATCTGCATAATCAATAAGCTATATTTCATCATTGCTATTGCCCATTCTGTTCAGTGTTCCTATTTACATGTTATAGTCCGTCTACCATCTTATATCGTCATCTGCTGGTCTTTCAATTTGCCATTGATGAGATTAATAATAACAATGACATTTTGCCTAATATCAGCCTTGGATACCAAATATTGGATTCTTCCGGAATCCCTCACATTTCAGTTGCCGGCATCCTTACAATTTTATCGGGGAATTGGAAAATGATCCCAAATTATAGCTGTTGGAAGAACACTCGATTGGTGGGCTTCATAGGAGACCTATCAGCACACTCTTCCTATTGTATGGCCCAACTAGCTGGAATATATAGGTATCCTCAGGTTTGTATTATGAATGTGTGTTATTACAATATATAGGACCAAGTTCAAATGGAATTTCAGGGAAGAATTAGAATATGCACCAGAACCCCACTGTTATTACAATGCTTCCTTCCTATCACCCTTTACCACCTTCCACCTTGAAGGGCATCTCTACCTCCTTCAATAATGCACCCCCCACATACCGGTCACCCCTATCATTCTGTTTCAACAGCACTTAATTTCTTCTATCACTCTGTACCCTCCTCTTCTCATACCACCTGCCTCTCACCCTGCCCCATCACCCTGCACCCCTTCTTTCTTGTATACTCCTCCAACCTCTCACACTTTTAGTACATAAGAGGCTATGTATAGCTTCAATACTGCACCCCTCACATTCCTGTCACCCCTATCATTCTGTTTCAACAGCACTTAATTTCTTTTATCACTCTGTACACTCCTCTTCTCATACCACCTGCCTCTCACCCTGCCCCATCACCCTGCACCCCTTCTTTCTTGTATACTCCTCCAACCTCTCACCTTTTTAGTACAGGAGAGGCTATGTACAGGGGGTGGCAGTGGGCAGTGTGTGCAGTGTTGTTTTTCTTCCAGTTTATATCACAGGAAGTGACAGGGACATGGCATTTCTAGCAAAGTCAAAAGGAATGCTGAAAATGTTCTTAACCTAAAAAATTAAAACGAATGCAACCACCACATCTAAGGACTGGTATTTTCTTGTATTTTCTTATATTATTTTTTGTTGTGGAGTTTATATATCTTTTAATTGATGCTTTCCATTGTGTAGCAGTCCCAAACAAACAAGAGTTTTGCAGATTTCTTAATAGGGTTGATTGGTGCACCTTTACCCTGTTCTCATCCCTTTCCAGGTGATTGCTTGTTTTTTACTTCTCTTAGAATATTATTTCTTCTTTGCAAGGAGGGTTTTTAAAAAAAAAATCTTTTTGCAGGGTCTGGCTGGTTAAATGTAGATGACACTATTACAGCCAAAGTGTCTATTAAACCAGCAATGGCCACTGTCTCCCCAAAAAATCTAAAAACAACCACCAAAACCATCCAAAACTTTGTTATATGTTAGCATTTTGTTTTTAAATTAATGTATCAATTCATCAAGACACTATAACCCACTGAGAAATTGAGGCACTATTTGATAACTACAATGCACACAAGTCATCCAACTAATGTGAACAATCTGACATGAATCTGCCTGGATGAATGGACCAAAGTCATTGCTGAACGGTAAGCAGAACTTGTACCTATTATCCCAAAGGGCCTAAGCCCTCGTTCACACCTGAACGTTTTGTAGCGCGTTCTACGCTCGACGAACGCTCTACAAAACGCTCAAAAATATAAATCCCATTGTATTCAATGGTCTCGTTCCCACCTTGGCGTATTTCTGCCCATCCCTAACGCGCTACAGAACGGCCCACGCCTGAAAAGGTACAGGTACTACTTTGGGCCGTTTTGTTGCGCGTTTCCATTGGGATACAGCCAAGTAGCCTTCGGAAACGTGCGACAGTCGCGCGACTTTTTTACTGCGAATAGCGGTAAAAAAAACGCGCGGTGGTCGTGCGACAGACGCGCATATGCAATACGCCTAGGTGTGAACGAGACCTTAAACTATCAGTACTGCAAACGGTGGGTATTAAAAATATTAAGGTGGGGTGAAAGGGTACCATGGATAAGCAAATCAGGTAGATCCTTTTCAATTAATTTCATTTTTTGGTTCACCTGAATACACCAATCAGCCATAACATTATGACCACCCGCCTAATATTGAGGCAATACAATCAATGCCAGACACCTGAAGTTAACCAGATAAATGCCAACTATAATTCAGCCAGACTGATTACAGCTCTGGCAATCACTACATTTCTAGTAGCCACCTCACAAAAGGTGATGGGGCTAAAAAACAATGTATTCATTTAGACCAGAATTAATTAACCACGTTTTTGCTAACCAATTTAAAATGGCATAAAAATAATAATGATTTTGAATTTCAATGTTGGCTTTGCAGTTCTTTCCAGTTTTTTTGGATTCCGCTTGGGATCTTGGAGGGAAGAAATCTTCAGTCCTGAGTTCAGGGTTTAGCAGTGACCAGCACCCAATCATTGCAGAACGGTGCACAACCCTTAAGGAAGGGATGCTGGCTAGGGTTCAGGGCTCCAGCTGGGAGACAGGAAAGGTTCCCATCCAGGAGTCAGGAGGACTCCACCTAGAAGTCAGAGTGGAGAAAGGGGATGTGTGTGCTGCAGGCACACAAAGTAATCCGGGGAAGCTGGGAGAACTGGTAAGGCTGAGAGAGAGGTGGGAGCCCGAGAGTCGCCAGTGCAAGTACGGACAACACTGCTGTAAGGACTAGTCTGAGGAGAAACAGACGACAGGCCAGTGGGTCAAATCAGCCTGACACTGAGAGTAGAGGCTGGTAGGGTGAACATGTGCTTGTTTTAAAGCAATGCATGGATGCTGTACTAATCAACCACTCCAAGGGTATTGGATGTGGTTGTGTAAACTTCCATTTAAACAAAAGTTGGCTACCAAGCCCTTAAAAAAGAAAACATTGCAAGTGGCCTGTATCTTTAAAGTGCTCACCATATGTGATAATATCCCCAGAATGTCACATTGTATATGTGCAACCATCAACACTCCCCAGAATATAGTCATTAAAACTCACAAATAAGTATTGACTAATTTTATTCTATATAAACACACAATACAAATTCCCTATACAAGGATTACAAACACTTGAAAAACACTAAAGAAGCCCCTTTGCAAGTAAAAAAATAACTATAGGGTGTTATATCTGTTAAAAATAAGTCAAGGCAACTGGACTTGCTATATTTTTCTTGAAGACATTTCATCCGACCAGCTTTCTCAATTCAGAATGACTTGTACAAAGATTATCTGGGAATAAATATGGTGAATGTTGCTCAAATCCACCTAATCTGTTAATCGCAACCAGCATGGGGTAAGAGACCTGGTGGAGGTAAGGTGTTGATTGCATTTGCATAATTGGAGTTAGGAAGCATATAGGGTGTTATATATTAAGAAATCAGAAACACAATATTAGATATTGAAAAAAATGGGGAACCCTGGAATGAATCAGAAGAACTCCTCAGATACAATGCTAAACATAATTTATATAGATCAGTAAGCCATGTTGTCCTCTGTGGATGATGTGTCCAATCTAAGGAAAATAGGTTCCACTATTCAACTATCATCCAAAAACAGAAGAAGCCATGTTGACTTTGGATGATAGAGATGTTGAATAGCGGAACCTATTTTTCTTTGACTGATAGACCCAATATGAGAATAGCTCTTCCCACCAGAGTTAGGATCTGTCTTAATGGGCTTTTGTTTGCTTCAAATTGGTTTTGCATCCACATACAAGTCTATGGGAATGCAAAACTCACTTACAGTAGGTCAAATGCAGGTCAGAAGGAGCTGGACTTCAGGTCAATTGTACTTGTCAATAAATTCTGAATTCTCTTAGAAGCTTTTAAAACAAATGTCAAACTGATGTCACTGACACAAGCCCAACGTCCATTGACACAGGCCCTTAAACACATCCTCACATGATCATCATTAACATAGCATATGGCATTACTGATTTACCATGCCTTGTTTGCACTGTGTCTCTGTGTAAAGGTGGACATCTTGGTAGAGGCAGGGCTTTACGTCCTCATGTCAGAGATCCCCCTCAATGGCTGGTGATAGGATTACTGGTGAAGGAATGATGAAGAAGCATTGGGAGAGGTGGGGGAAGCACACATCCACAGAAAGAATAAAGCACAATCAGTGAAATCCTTATACCGGAGGTCCTCAGTTACAGCTTGCTCTCCAGCAAGGAGAATAGTGAGTTACATTACCAAATCTCATTTCAAATCTGTGAGACTAGCAGTAGAGGAAGCAGTGCCTTAGATGATGCAATGCTGCAAATATACAGCTGAAGTATGAGTTTGTAGGCACAGGTGGTTCACTGCTAATTGTCCGGGGGAATTCTAGGCAAAAGGTAAATCTTTTAGGATGTCGCTTAGGCACAATTAACATTTCCAGTTGCTCCTTTTAAGATAACACATTGTCAGGTCCACAGTAAGGTAAGGAGAGATTTTGGAGATTCTAATACTTCTTACCTATACTTACAGATCAGTTATGGATCCATGAGTCCTTTGACTGGGAACAACTTGCATTTTCCAACATTTTACCGGACTCTCCCCAATGAGTTATCTGAAGTGGATGCAGTTGTAAAAGTTCCTGAAACATTTTGGCTGGAAATGGGTTGGAATCCTTGTATCAGACGATGACACAGGACTAAGGGCTGGTGAGATCATTAAAAGGGAAATTTCCAAATCTGGAGCCTGTGTGGCCTTTTTGATGGCAATTCCAAATGGCGACCAGATCCGCTTTCATTGGAAAAAAGAACTTCTTGAAAAGATCAATAGCAGCACCGCTAATATCATTGTGGCTTTCTTACATGAAGATTTTGCAAAACAGTTTGCAGTCACATTTGCTTTACCCAATATGCAAAATAAATTTTGGATCACATCTTCGTTCTTCCATCACGTCACAAAGCTAAGTCGTCTGAACATCAGGAAAACATTTAATGGAAGCTTGACATTTTCTTTTCGAGAAAGAGAAATCAAAGGTTTCAAGGAATACTTTCATAACACCCTAGGTGCCAAAAACCTGAGCGATCCACTAACTAGACATATCTGGGAACAAATAGCAGGTTGTGCAGTAATCTTGGATAATACCACATCACTTCCTAAATGTACGGGGAATGAGACCATAAATGAGGATTATTTAAGAATGATTAACTTTTTTACCCTCAGAACTTCCTATGGAGTTTACACTGCCACTTATGCTCTGGCCCAATCTCTTCATGATATGATGACTTTTATTAATACCTCAGAGAGTTTACAGACTTATTTCAAACAATGGAAGGTGAGATGACTCTGGTGCCAGTGTGGAAAAGAACCAAACCTACTAAATTTATGGCAGCGGCATCCAAAAAGATAACATGTAATAAACAGCCACACGTGTGGTTGGTACACCACACATTTTCCCCAGGAATGGAGTTGTTCAGGAAGGAATAGAGCAGATACAATGTACCTTTACTTGTAGCAAGCCACACAATATGAAATATAATCCAAAAGTGGAAAAAATGCTATCACAGGATCAAAAACCCAACAATGTTTTTTAGAACTTGCAAACTTATAGAGACTTTCACCTGAAGCACACATTGAGGGACAGGTCAAACGCTCTAATGTACGGAACAGGATCTTAGAGTAAATAAATATCAACACTAGCAAATAGATCCTATAACGAAAGGATAACTAAACCCAAAACTAAAAATGATGAGCAGCTTTGTGGTTTCATTGGTGAGGAAGGGGCGTATTTTGTTAATGTTACAAAGGTGAAGGTGGCAGGATTTAGATAGTGATTGGATGTGGGGCAGAAAGGTGAGGTGGGAGTCAAGGATCACACTTAGCACCTTAGCTAGATATTACAGATATAATTATAGTATAGAAATAATGAATGGATAACAATGTATAAAAGGGAATTCCAAATCTAGCTGCATAGAGTTTATCAACCTTCTAATAAACATTATTGAACATTCTTCTTTAGCTAAACACTTACCTTCAAAATGTTTTTTTCACCACTTCCTGTGGAGACAAAATTTACTTTGATGATGACAAAAATGTCCCGGCGTGTTTTGATGTAATGAAGCATATTTTCAAACAATTTACAAAACTTAGATCATCTAAAGTTGGAAAATTTGATGCAGCTTCCCCAACTGGAGACCAGCTACAGTTTTACAATACGTCCCATCTGTGGGGGCCCTACTTTAATCAGGTACAGTGGTTGAAGAATTTGTGTTGTTTATTGAAAGACGATTATTGTTCATTTCATGTTTACAATGTTCAGTTGTCTAGGGCCCCTGCCGTATACAGTTGTGTCGCTACAAAATTTAGTGTGTTTATGGCTGGACTGTAGTCAGTCTTTGCATCAATTGTTCTGTGTTCTGCAGGTTGTACCTAAACCTGGTGGACTGATTATTTCCCCCTGCTGCTGGGATGGCCTCTAGCATACAGAGTGGGAGGGGAGAGGAGGCTTAGCTGGAGGAAGGATCTGCTTACTGAGGAGTGTTGCAGAGTAGCCAAGAACAGCTGCTGTCTGGACCCTGTAAGAGACACTTCTCGCCCATGACTACTATAAAGAAGATTAGAAGCCAGTTGGTGCCCTACTAGTATTGTGACTGCTCCCCAGAGTCATAGATTTATCCTGGCTACTTTCTGTTCAAGAATATATTTTTGGTCACTCTTATAGGACCTGTTGCTATTCGTGAAGATGGTTTGCTCTACTTTGCTGTTTTTGGGTATCCTGCAACTTATGGTCCTCTTGAGTTTTGATACTGATCAATAAATACTAAAAAAGGTCCTATGCAGGGCCGGTGCTAGGATTCTTGCTTGCATAGGCAAGGTGCATTTTTGCGCCCCCACTTCACTTTTCACTTACCTTCAGCGCAGGAGAGCAGCGGCGAGTCAGCGCTGGTCCGGTGGGAGGAGCTCCAGATGGGGTCCTAATTTAGCTGACCGGTGACTGCCTGAGGTGCCGCGCGTGTCGGGATCCTCTGGCAGTCGCCGGCCAGCTAAATTAGGACCCCACCTGGAGTTCCTCCCACTGGACCAGCGCTGACTCGCCGCTGCTCTCCCGCACCAAAGGTAAGTGAAAAAAAAAACCATAGCGCAAACATCGGGGCATTTTGACAAGTACAAGTACTTGTCAAAATGCCCTATTTTTCCGCCCTCACCCTGCAGCGCCCTCAGGCGGCCGCCTGACTTGCCTTGCGGTAGCGCCGGGCCTGGTCCTACGACTTGAACCTGTCATTACAAGAAGTGTCAGTGTTGCTGGAGCTGGAAAAAGGGTCATTAACTGCTAAACAGGAATGGGACACAAAATTACCAGTGACTCCTTCGGGGGCCGCTGGTAATTTTGGGTCATTTTATCACTACTGTATTGGCACCACTACTCTTGCTTATGCTACTGATGATGATGACTGACAACTAATTTGTTTTGCAATTCCCTTCAAAAACTGATATATGTATTTAATCCAGACACCATGGAGTCGTTGCTGTGAACCCTGTAGATTGGGCAATAAAAAAGTGGAAAGGGAAGGAGAGTCCTCGTGTTGCTATGACTGTGTCCAATGTGCACCTGGAGAAATATCCAACATAACAGGTAATCATTCACGATGAACACATACTTTATATGCACACATTGTGCTTTGTGGTATTAATAATACAAATAATGCACCCCCTGGCTTCTGATTGACAGCCAACACAGCAGGGAAAAGCCAAGCTCAGCTTTAGCCGTATGGTCTATGGCCACTTCCTGAAGAAGTGGCCATCTCAGAGCCGCAAAACCCATTGAGACTGTGTGTCATGTACCTGGTTGGAGACTGAATGTGTGAGGAGGCCTCTCTTGCACCTCGGGTCCCGAGGACTCTGGACTTGGGGACAGAGTCCAAGCAGACAGCGAGTGGCATACTGTGCAAGTTGGGGTCCAGGTGCTGTTTGTAGAGCAGGCAAGATCCGTAATCAAGGTCAAACTAGCCAAGGTCACTCTAGTCAGGCAGGCTAGGTACAAAGGGATGAAGCAGAAGCAAAGTCCAGTAACAATCCACAAGAATGGTCAAGAACAAATCCAGGTAAGAAGTCTGGCAATACAAGGCAAGGAATCACAGGAACACAGGGGAGCTGTGATACATTGTGTCACTTCCTGTGCGCCAATGGTATGGAAAACGGGACTCCGCACATGCGCACTAACAGATAGCCTCTAACAGTGTGATAGTCATGTGGGTTTTTCATAGAATAAAAGTCTAAGTTGAAGAAACACGATCATATAATTTCTTCCACCTGCGCACCTCTGCTGTCTCACACCTACCCCTTTTGGGCATTTTTGTCTGAGAGACAATCCAGCTGCTGGCACCCTGCGGGGAGGAGAGAAGCTGTCATAATGCCTAGCAGGGCAGTTCGGGGAGGAGGAGAGCTGTCAGGAGGCCAAGTGGGGTGGTGCAGGGAGGAGAGTTTGGCACCAGTGACAGGCGGGAAGGGGTGGAGCAGTCAGGATGGAGAGCAGAGCACAAACACTGAGCAATCAATACTAGTGATTACTATGTCTCCTGTTATGAATGAACAGGAAGTGTTTTACATTACTTCCTGTCTATTTATGAATGGGGGCTTAGTGAATATTCACTGTCCCCAGATTGTGAATGAACAGAAAGCCTCTGTACTGAGAGCTTCCTGTTCGTTGAGTGCTTGGGCTGCAGAAAAAGAGATTGTGGACTCTGTGTCCTCAATCCTTTTTCTATTTTAAAAGTGAAATATCAGGGGTCTGTTTAGACCCTGAGACTTCCCCAAAGCCCCTAACAGTAAAGTAAAGTAAAACAAACAAAAAAAAAACCAGGGAAATAAAATAAAAATAATTGTAAAAAATATAAAAAAAAGGTTGGAAAAAAGCCAGTTTTGGTTTTGGCCTGAAAAATGTTGACATTTTGGTTTCAGTCTCAAAATTTAATTTCGGTGCATCCCTAATGAGGAGTGTAAGTGCTTGGGTAAAAATGTAAAGGGTTACCTGGCTGGGAAATGTACGTTCGTTGGATCTTTATTCATTATTGAAGAAAAGTTTGGGATTTTAATATTACTTTAAGGCCTCATTCACACAGGAATCGGCCGACACGTACAGCTCTCTGCTGCATGCAGGGCTGTACCGAGCAGCTCCCGGGAAGGACAGGTTCCGCGTGTGTTTAGTACCCAGACGTCCAAAGACCTGTAGCACTCCTTACCGGAACTCCCAAACGCATATATGGGTGCTTGCAATGACTGCGGATGGCGCCGCATTCAGCACAATAAAGTATAGAAACGTCACCAGCATCATCATGATACTTTGATCCAAATAAATGGATTTGCACTGACATCTAAGTCTCTGTCGTGCTGGTGTGCTGGTGACGTTCCTATACTTGATTAGTACGCAGCCCCCGTCCTTCGCTATGGGACTATGCGACCATACGCCCCCCCTACGCTCACCTCAAATGCAGGTCCGTAGGGGTGCGTGTTTCCTGGCTTGGACGCAGACAGGATCCATCCTGTCAGCATACTGTTGTGATTGAGTGGTACAAAATCTTGGGGAAATATTAATAATAGGGTGGTGTCTGAATTATATCTAGATTTAATAGCCAGTGCCTCCAGCCGATTACGGCAAGTAATAAATAACTTAACAAACAGTATGAATTTAGTTCAGACACTTGATAATACACCCCAAACCAATTCCCTGAGTTCTTTGAGCTTATGGTGATTTCTTACCACAATATATAAATATCTCCCAATTACACTAATAAATCAAAATAATTTATTAATATACGAGTATAATCATATATTTCTGTACAAAACATAAATTACTGGTGATTACAATTCAAATACCCAATCAAAGAAATAAATGGAAATAAATTATCAGAAAAATAAAAATAACTAGACACCATTAAGATTGTTTCTTACTTCCCGTGGCCATAGGAAAGAAAGAGACGTATCTCAAAAGTAAAAATTCCCTTGTGATCCTTACGATTTCTGATGATAATAGGTTCACTAGTCTAATAGGGACAGCAAGCGAACAGGCTAGTATACCTACAATAGCAACTAGTTACTGTACATACAATTTTGTACCCAATTTAACCATACACAATACAACCTCAGGAATAAAATAGAGAAAGATATGAAAAATGATCACAAGAATTCACCCTGCACACTGTTAATTAGAATTGCAAAACAACAAAAAAAACACTAATAATAAAATGTAACCGCTATGATTTTGGAGTAAAGAAAGTTAATTCTTCATATATAATCAATATCTCACCAATCCTTCAAAAGAAAATGTTCAGAGTCTTATTAGATGAGATGATGGCTCGTTTTAGGAAGCAAGGGTTAAGTCTTTAGCACTGGTCGCTGAGTGACAGTCCTTTTGTTATATCCAGGAAGTTTTCTCTAGACTCTTCCTTCTCTCCCCCTTTCCTCCTTTATTTCTTCCTCCCTCTTGGTATTTTATATGGTTTGAAAGCATTGTTCATATTGGCGACTCCCCAACCACTATTTACTTTCTTCCAATTGATCGGTTCAGAAATGGTAGTTGATTGGTTATTTCACTCATATCGTTTGCATTCAGTTGCGTAAGCCTTGGATGTGTATGATAACTTACTCAACCTCAGACAATAATCACAGGTAATCTCATTCTTGGAACAATCGGGTGGATTAACTGTCTTGGAGTTTGTAGGGGTTTTGTGTTAATTTTTCATTTGTAGTTGTGATATCCTTAGACTTTGTATTTCTTGATTAAACACTTGTAATTATTGACCTTGAAGTTAAGTTTCTCTCAGTATTGTCAATTGTGGTTTTATGATTATCTAATCCTTAGACTTCATTTGCAATGTTTTACCTCTTTGAATCAGTTTGGTTGTACAAAAGCTGGTTCCTAAAGGGTCTCTCCTGTATTGTTTGTGTCTTGCTTAATTTGTACACAATAGGCTATTTTGGTTGATTAATTTATCTGTCCAGCACAGACTTCTGGCCCCTTGTATTACAGTGCACAGAAAAGTTTGATTTAGTTTCTGTACAAGTCATAGTTCATCAGTTTTTGTAATTTTATATAGAAATACCCTGACAGTACGAGTATGTTTATCCACACGGACGTGCAGGGCAGGTGAGCGTAGGGGGGCGTACGACCGTGTAGTCCTAGGACAAGGACGGGGGCTGCATACTAATCACACGCAGCACCTGTCCTTCCCGGGAGCTCCCCGTTACGGCCGTGCACACAGCACGGAGCTGTACGTGCCGGCCTTTTCTCGTGTGAATAAGGGCTTAGGAGCCAATATAACATTTTAGCCATGTTCTTCTTTTTCAATGAAATCTGTGAATTTATAAATAGCACTTGTCAGCATTCACTGCCATATTATACACATAATAAATATACAATATATCATAAATACATTATAATACATTATACTTTTTCAGATTCCCAAAGGTGTTTAAAGTGCTCTAAGTTTGAGAAACCCAATCAAGAAATGAATCGGTGTATTCCGAAGAACGTTGACTTCCTGTCCCACTGTGAAACTTTAGGGATCATTTTAACTTCAGCGTCTTTGCTATTCTCCATGACAACAATGGCAGTTTTTGGAATGTTTCGGAAGTGTCACGATTCTCCAGTAGTGAAAGCCAATAATCGAAGTCTGAGCTACATCCTTCTCGTTTCTCTTATGTTGTGTTTCCTCTGTCCTTTGCTGTTCATTGGCCGGCCATCACAGATAAGTTGTCTTCTACGACAAGCAGCATTTGGAGGAACCTTTACTGTCTCCATCTCGTCTGTACTGGCTAAAACCCTGACAGTCATCATTGCCTTTAATGCCACAAAACCCGAGAGCAAGATGAGGAAACTTCTAAACATTAGATGGTCTATTGCCCTGATCTGTCTCTGCTCTTTGCTTCAGATGTTGTTGTCAGTAACATGGATTGTGTCCTATACCCCATATCCAGATGCCAATACAGATACAGACACCATTCTTTTATTGTGCAGCAAAGGTTCAGTTACTTTCTTCTTTTTAGGAATTGGTTACATTGAACTCTTGGCTCTGATAAGTCTGGTGGCTGCTTTTCTAGCTAAGGATTTCCCGGACCGTTTCAATGAAGCCAAAAACATCACCTTCAGCATATTGATATTTACCAGTGTGTGGGTGGCCTTTGTTCCCACCTACCTGAGCACAAAGGGGAAGAACACGGTGGCCATGGAGATATTTGCCATTTTGTCATCCAGTGCTGGGTTATTGTTCTGCATTTTCCTTCCTAAATGTTACATTATCTGTCATAGACCCGAACAACTGCCATTCAGAATTGCATCTAAAATGGTCAATTACTAAAAACTCACCATAATGGTAGAAAAAAATAGATCACCTTAAAGTGACACTAAACTCAGGAAATAGATCTTAAAAATGCATCCAAGTCCCTGAACTATCAACAACAATGTATCTTATTTGTGCTGCTCTCTGAATTGGTGCTGACACTGTCCTTCCTTCTGGAGGGGGGCTGCATTTGTTCCCCATGGTCCCTGTGTGTATTGTAAAGTAGTCACCGCTCCAAGTTCCCCCCCCCCAGGATGGACTACAATCTCATGTTTAGTTTACTAATTTGTATTGAGATTGTAGTCCATCCCAGGAGAAAGCTTGGAGCAGTGATTACTTTACAACACACACACAGGGACCATGGGGAACAAAAGAAGCCCCCCTCCAGAAAGAAGGACAGTGTCAGCACCAATTCAGAGATGATTGGAGGATCTACAGCCGAGTGATACACAAATAAGATACATAAGATGTTGTTCATAGTTAAGGTACTTGAATGTATTTTTAGGATTTAACTCCTGAGTTTAGTGTCACTTTAACGAAAACAAATGTAGTTTGTATGGTGTCCTTCTCCATTGATGCCTGCATGTCATTTCTGAGCAGTTTTGAACTGTAGGAATCTCCCACAATATAACAGTAACTTTCCCGCTATATTTCTGCATGAGGAATATGCAAATAGCTGAATGTAGTATGTTATGCTGTTGGGTATTTGGTTTCATGTTATCTGATAGAAAATAAAAGTTGATTGTTTATATATACCGATTTCAATAGCTTCTTAATAGTTATATCCATTCAACAGCAAAATGGAAATATTTTAAATTACATAGTATTTGAGGTTGAATAAAGACGTAAGTCCATCAAGTCCAACCTTGGACTTGCAAAATTAAAGTTTAAAAAAAAAAGTTTTGGATAAAATGCACTTTAGTCACAAACAGAAGGTGACATTTCCCAACAGGGACACAAGGAAAGTAATCTGACCCTATGCCACACCACCCAAAACTTAAAAAAATGTGTAAATCAAGGAAATTAAGCAACAGATTCCAGAAATGACAGGTAATTCACCAGACCTTATGCGGAATACATCATACCGATGTTAAAGGGGTGGACTGTCCCCTTAAGGTAAGGTCCTACATGTTTGCAAGCAGACAACACACTTGTCACTTAGACTTCCTAGTGATTGTATAAGGACAGGTGGCTGGAGTTACTGAGGAGAGTTTGGCCCATGGAGAGAGCAGAGAAGGGATCTCCATTAAAACAGGCTAGTAACTGGGACTGCACCATAACCTATGAGTACCCTCTTGGGATAATATGTCCTTTTTAGGAGAGAAAGAGCTAAATGGGGGGTCTTCTCTGTAGCATTGAGGACCAACTACCATTGGAGAAGAGGTGAAGAAAAGCCAGAACAACACATGACCAGCTAGAGGATTGCTGGAAAATAAGTTATGTATAGGGAGATTGGCATTCAAGGAAAAGAGGTATGGTGGTGATGGGGCATTGTAATCTAGGGATAAGCTTTTTAATAAACAAAAAAACTAAAATATGACTAATAATATGATTTCTTACTAAGGCCTATGTCATACTAGCGATAAGTTCTTCCCAGCTCCAAAATCACTAAAACTACAGACCAATCACTTATTGACATGCATTTGTCACTCCCTTGCAAGCCAGATGAGTGAGATTTATATCCCTCGTTGACAGAAATGCTGCATAATGTATCTTTCCAGTGAGGGATTGATGCGTCTCTCATCCAGCCATCGAGGGTGTAACACATGTAAACAAGTGGACGTTTCAGCTTTGGTTGCTGGACTTGTTGATTTCTGCTGCTACCTGAAGCTGCACAGTCCAACTGCTGTACAATATTTGTGGATAATGCCTCTCAAATAACACAATCATATTTCTATTTAAAAATGTCTTTCCCGCTGATATTTTGACCTAATCAAACTGCTTACATACTGTCCAGCCACTGAACAATATTTGTGGCTATTGTCTCTCAGGTAATACACTCTAATTTGTATTGCAAGACAAAACCTGCCTTGCCTCTTTCTATTTGCTGTCTTTTCAAGTGCTTGTGTACTGTCCTGAAACCAACCAGTTTCTACCAAACACATACCTGAAGTCTGAGTTTTGAGTATTTTGGGAATAAGGTGTGATACAGGGATGGGACACGGTTCATAGAATGTGCGGTTGTGCTTTTAAAGTGTGTTTGTTCACTCGGTTTTGGCATTTTATGACACTTTTAAGACAATGCAGTGTGGTACTGCGAAAAAGAAGCAAACAAACTATATTCTTAAACTGTTTTGCCGCTGGCCAATCTGAACGGATCAGGGGGCTTTTGTTTTATTTTTTCCTATAGCTCTTAAATCTGTTGTGGCTGCTACTTCCATCAATCAAATAAAATAAAAAAAACTGTTGTTGCAGACAAAAATTCCTAAAAAAGTATTTGTTGTTCTCAAAGTCTCATTTAAAGGAACCATATCTCTGCTATATAGTTTTTTATATATAAAAATAATGTAGCTCTGTTAAATGTCCCCCATATCAGTGGCCAACTTCTGATGTAGGGCAACTTGAAGAGCATATCACTGGTTAAGAATATGAAATTCAAAAGCAACATGGCATGAAAGATGAGACAGATGAAAGTTGCTTACTTTGATGTTCAGGGCTGTCCCTAAGAGATCTATGTCATGTGGTGGGGGTGGGAGTGCTGGCAGAGAATGATGATGGGGAGGCCGTTGTTGTGCTGATTTGGGGGCATGGATGTCAGACCGTGCTGTTGGCAGCTCTGTCCGGTGTCCTGCCCAGCTCACTGACGTCACTGGTTTTGCAGGAGCTCGGTGGGACATCAGCTATGGCATCCAGCTCAGCTCCTGGCATCTGGTGACATCAGTGAGCTAAGCAGGAAGCTGCACAGAGTGTCACCGGTTGCTTAGAGTTCTTAGCAACCTAGGATGCTGTGGCCACCCCCCCACTACCTGGCTGCCCACCAATGAGATGCCGCCTGAGGCAACTGACTCAGGCTGCCTCAGTAAAGGAACAGCCCTGTTGATGCCCCCTAATGTATTGTGGATTTATTTGATAACACTTTTTTAGACTTGGCGATATATATGGTCAGGAAAATTTTGCATTTCATCAAGACCAGATTTCCGTCATTGGAGCCTATAGACACACACCTTAGTGTGCCTTAGCAACATGCCTAGGATAGGATAAATGAAGAACAATGCAAACACAAAGGAGACCCATTGAAGATGAACTGAAAGAGAAAGTTACCTAAAATGTGTCCCAGATGACCATCAGCAAGCAGATGGAGCCAAGTAAATGTATAAATTGACCCTGTCACCTCCACTACAGGAGTTCTAGCACATTACTGTGCTAGAACTCATGTGACAAGTAAGAGAGGAAGAGCAGTGCTCTCCCCTCTCACTGTGTACACGGAGCGGCAGGGTTACTTTTAACCCTGCCGCTCTACTCACCGCATCGGCTGTCAGTGAGGAGAGACTCAGCGGCAGAGCCCGGAAGACGGAGCCAGCGAGGAGAGAGGTAAGTGCAGGGG
>NW_017308712.1:52299-75585 GCF_000935625.1 Nanorana parkeri
GGGGGGGGAACAAGCGCCGGCTTCCTCACACTACATTTAGCCTTGCTTTCCCAAAGCTGCCCTCTGCGCCCTGCCGCCCCGAGGCCGGGCCTCGGTGGCCTTGTGGGGAATCCGGGCCTGCTGGTATGCATTGTTGCATAGTGCCCAGCTTTTTTTGACAATACCTTGCCTATAAGCCCTACAAGTGGCCAGGATTGATTAACAAGATGGTTACCACCCCCATAGGATTCACATCAAATTTAAATCACATTTACATGACCATTTGCTGAATTGCTGAACCCAAAGGAGATTCAACCTGGATGGATTCACTCAGAACATATTACTATGAAGCTGAAGTATTCACAGAGTTGTCCGCCTGAGGCAATGTCATTCCCAAGGGTGGGGGGTGCTGGTAGAGAATGTTCATTGGGATGGGGTGGGTTGACGTTGTTGTTCTGATTTGTTAATTTGTATTCAGTGAAAAGGGGGTGGATGCCAGACCACACTTTCAGTGGCTCTGCCTGTCATCTTACCCAGCTCAAAGATGTTACTGACTGCCAGGAGCTCAGCGGGACAACCAACCAAAGTGTGCAGCTCAGCTCCAGTGACATCAGTGAGCTGGGTGGGAAGCTGCACAGAGCATCACAGGTTGCAAATAAAAGCTCTTAGTAACCTCTGCTAACATGAATGGGTTAAATGATCCGTAGTACAACTACATGTTATGTACATACTATGTACTATGGATCATTTAATCCATTCATATTAGCATAGGATAATTGTAAATCTATTGTCTGCAGTGTATATTCTATATGTAGTACATATAGAGTACACACTGCAGACAATAGATGTACAATTATCACCTGCTAATAATCATTAGTTCTTAATAGGGACCCCACCTTGCCCTCACTTACTGCTCGATGAAGGTGCCTCGCTGGTGAGGTTGTAGTCAGCGCTGTGCTGGAGAGCAGCGGCGAGTCAGCGCTGGTCCGGTGGGAGGAGCTCCAGGTGGGGCCCTAACTTAGCTGTCCGGTGACTGCCAGAGGTGCCGTGCGTGTCGGGATGCTCTGGCAGTCACACCGCACCAAAGGTGAGTGAAGAAAAAAAAAAAAAAACATAACGCAAGCATCATGGCATTTTGACAAGTACAGGTACTTGTCAAAATGCCCTGTTTTTTTCTGCCCTCACCCCTTCAGCGCCCTCAGGCGGCCGCTTGACTTGCCTTGCGGTAGCGCCGGGCCTGGAGCCATGACTGACAGTCACAGCTCTGTAATGCTCTGGACTACAAATCCCAGAGACGTAAAGCTTATCTCAAGGATGAGCCCAGCTGTAAAGCTTGGCAAAACTTTAATTTCTATTTGTTGTCTGTTCTTGCAGTAAACTTCAAGGAAACTGACCCAGTAGCATTAAAAGTACTTTACGGGGGGCGCATGCGCGGCGTGCTGGATGGCTGACGTGCCCTAAGGCAGCTCGGTCACTCGCCGGCGTCTCGGGGGAAATACAGCACAGCTGAGCGCACCGATCACCTGACCGGACTCACCGACAGGTACCGCAGTGTCTCGGCCGCACGATCATGTCCTCTAAGACTCCCAAAAAGAGACAGCAGAGCCACAATGCCAGGGAAATCTTTTTTTCTTTCCCTATATGGATCACCACTCTTGATAACTCCAGGTTGCCATATCCAGGTACCCACTCAGGAGGCTGAAGTTTGTT
The DNA here is from genome assembly GCF_000935625.1 of Nanorana parkeri. Lineage (NCBI taxonomy): Eukaryota > Metazoa > Chordata > Amphibia > Anura > Dicroglossidae > Nanorana > Nanorana parkeri. The sequence goes on from NW_017308712.1 coordinate 53,989, forward strand.
GGGATTTTCCTTATTATGCATATACATTATATTGTTATCACCTGCATAGTCTAACCTTTATCCCCCATACCATTATCCGTACACCCAATCCCTCAGAGTTGAAGACCCTTTACCATATTAGGTCACCTATCCCTAGGCCCACGCTCAAATCTAAATACCCGACCATAACGAAGGCGCACTTGAGCTGTACCAATAGGTCCTCAATGTAAGCAGGTGTCGCCTTGCCGTATTTCTGCCCTTAAGCAGCTCCATCCCCTCACGCTCCTGACCATTGAGGATACATTATCGCAATGCCTACCAAACTACACGCCACACGATAACACGTAGTCCCCTATGTCACCCTGGGCTCCAAATACCTCCCCCATTCCAAGATCCAGCATACCATCCCTTGGAATATCCCTTTAATGGTCGGAAGTGATTGGTTTCTGTTCAATGATGCTAACTTTTTGTTACTGTTTGTTTAGCTAGCTTCTTAGTCTCTCCCCGAGACGCTGGGGTAGTGGTCACTGTACCCCCCAACAGCCCTAGTTCGGACGGTTATCCGCCTAGGGACTATTTTTCTGCCCCTCCACGCGGTTTTCCCCACAGCGGGGACCGCGTAGTGAGGGTCAGAACCATGTGTTCTAAATGCTGTTCGTTAACCTGTTGTTTTTGTTTTCCCCATCCTTCCCCTCCAGCCGCTGTGGGTATCGATCGAGGCTTTGGACTGTGACCCGTATGCCATAGATAAATTGCTGTGGATTTCACCCAAAGACAGACACACTATCAATAGCGCCATAACACGTCAGTCCTTGCGCATTTGGGACAACTCCAATTTGTACTGTCCCCCTCCTGTGAAGCCCTCGTCTGGGGAAGTGCTGTGCTCCTCAACCTTTCAGCTACTCCTTTTTATTGAGAGAAAACTGGCCTAAAACTTTGGAAGCGACGCCCCTTTCACCTTTAGGAAAATGCAATACATTTCACTTTCCCACCTCTAGGTGGCAGCGTTGTACCATAAATTGCCATCAGTAGTCAAGATTTGATTTGAGTCTTGACCAGGCTAGGCCTGACTGTTTACGATCACCATCCCATTGTGATACAAATCAATACAGGACAAGCTACACCATTGTGTAAAACCAGTTCGGTTTGTTTAGTTGGCCCCTTCCATTGTATGAACCAAGTTTCTATTAACAAACAAACAAAACCTCCGTCTCTATTGCAAATCTATGTGTGTCTGAAAAAGTCCACTAAGATATATCGCAACACAGCTCTCTGCAGCGAGATGATCGAGAAGTGAGCGAGCGACTCTATGTGTTCACTCACTTCCCGATCTATAGAGCCGACCTGTGACAGTTACATTGTCACGCGTTGGCTCAAACTATGAAGTTGAGTGATTTTGACTCGCCTCATAGTTCTCCTTTAAATGTATTTAATACATTACTGGTTTATTCATTTCAAGTAAAGTAAAAACACAATAGATGAAATCAATATTCAGAATGAAATCTAAATCATTTCACTTGTGTTTAGTTATCAGCTGCATTACCTAGGGAAATATACCTTGGAGGTAACCTGTCATTACCTTTACCCGCACCTGAGTGTGTCGTCGTGTACAAACACTTTAACATAACTATAGCCCAGGGCTGGAATATTCACCGGAGAGCAAAACCTACAAAGATTTCCTCATGGTATTGCTGCCCGTGGAGGACGATACTTTAATTAAGAGTGAAGAAATACTCCCGTAATTCCCAGCGAGGACGAGGCTAATTATTATGTTTCATTTTTATTAATAAGGACTCCGTACTCATTCGTCTCGTATTCTAAAAACAAAAAAAAAATACAAATCTCTTTTCATTACAAAAAACAACTATACTTGTAAAACTTGTTTCCAAATCTACAGTATATGAAACATTTTGATATGAACTTCTACATTTTAGCAAACATATTGTCAGGCCCGGATTTACTCTCTCTGCTGCCCCAAGGCCAGGTTCGTCAATGCGCCGACCCCCCAACTCCCCACCCCCAATGGAGAATGGAAGACCTGCGGGTTGCATCAGTGGCGGAACTACCGCCGGTGCCCCCCTGAGCCTACTGGGGGCCCAGTACCTATTCAAACACAGCCCTGGGGCAGAGATGGGGGGGCCCGTTGGTGTCCATCTCAGTGCGCCCGTGTACTCAGGCGGCTGTCTTCTGGGTCCTCACGGCCGAGGCCCAGGGCTGCACCCTGCAGTGCCTGTAGGCTTTTTTAAAATTCTAGACAGCTACCCGCCAGCATCCTGGCATCGGAAGATAGGAATTCCACACCCCTGCTGCCTCTCTACTCCCTGCTGCCCCGAGGCTTTGCCTTGGTTGGCCTCGTGGGATATCCGGCCCTGCATATTGTACATTATAGTGTTATAGGAATATACATTTTCTTTTCAATGTTATATATTTCATTTTGACGATTTGTTCAAATAAATGGACTTGTTGAACAATATTACCGAGTGCTGGTGATTCCTGCTTTCTGTAATACAGAACAGTATGCTTCTCACGGACAGTGTCAGCAACACTGTATACTGGCATCACATACACTATATTACCAAAAGTATTGGGACACCCCTCCAAATCATTGGATTCAGCTGTCCCATGAAATGTCCTTGCTACTAAATATTCCGCGGTCACCTGTTAGTGGTATTATAACAAAGTAGAAGCAACTGGCAACTAGTGATGGGCTGCATGTTCGACTCGAACATAGCCTGTTCTAGCGTTCGCTGAACGCCAAACATTGCGGGATGTTCGCGGTCTGTTCGACCACGGAACATCCCACAATGCACTGCGCCCTCCGAAACTGTAATTGGCTACAGTCTTGCACCTGACCACAGGTCAGGTGCAAGACTGTGCCAATCAGGGCTCAGTACACATATAGAGCCATGATTGGGCAAAGTCACGATGACTCTGCCCAATCATGTCTCACAGCTTAGTCCCTGCAGCACACTATATAAGGCTGCTGACACCGCGGCTCTATGTAGTGTGCTGTAGGAGATAAAGAGGGTTCTAGTATAGTTAGTGATTAATATAATTACGATATAGTATATATAATATAATACAGACTTCTATATATATTAGAGTTCTAAATCTCAGACTTCTGTATATATTAGACTTCTATATATTAGACTTCTGTATATCAGACTTCTGTATATATTAGACTTCTATACATCAGACTTAGAGAATCACTAAATTACCAATACACAGTTACCGGCAATTTAAATGTAATTTTTTTCTTTATAAATGTCATTTTTGCTTCAGCAGGTCCTATACATAATACAGATGTGACACTTTACAGGCAGGGAAAGGGGACCCCCCAGGCACCATATTTAGTGCTTCATTTTAAGTCAGTGGTTCTCAACCTTTCTAGGGCCGGGACCACTTGGTAACATTTGCCAAGTTGTGGTGTCCCCCAACGGTAAAATTTAGGGATGACGTGGCTGCTGCAGTGACATCTGGCGGCGTGGCAGGAGAACTGACACTGCTGCGCTAGGAGAGGGCTGAGGAGGACACACAGCGACCCACAGTTTGAGAACCACTGCTTTAAGTGATGTTAAATCACTGCTCCTTTAAAAATGGTATTTTTAAAAAGTGTTTTTTTCATTGATACATGTCCCCCAGGGCAGTACTCGGATCCCCATACACCTTTGTATGGCCAATAAATTGCATATAAGGCTTCAAAATGGGCACATCTAATTTTCTGAGTTCTACCCCCATAGACTTACATTGAGTTCTAAGTTTGAATTAGAACTTTTTCCATGTTCGAAAGTTCGAATTAGAACCGAACACGGGGGTGTTCGGCTCATCCCTACTGGCAACAACACAAAGTGGTAGGCCACATAAAATGACAGAGCGGGGTCAGCGCATGCTGAAGCGCACAGAAGTCGCCAACTGTCTGCAGAGTCAATAGCTACAAACCTCCAAACTTCGTGCGGCCTTCAGATTGGCACAACAACAGTGCGTAAAGAGCTTCATGGAACGGGTTTCCATGGCTGAGCAGCTGCATCCAAGCCTTACATCACCAAGTGCACCAATCACGCTTCTCTGTCTGGCAATCCGATGGACGTGTCTGGGTTTGGTGGTTGCCAGGGGAACGGTATTTGCCTGACTGCATTGTGCCAAGTGTAAAGTTTGGTGGAGGGGGGATTATGGTGTGGGGTTGTTTTTCAGGGGTTGGGCTTGGCCCCTTAGTTCCAGTGAAGGGAACTCTTAAGGCATCAGCATACCAAGACATTTTGGACAATTTCATGCTCCCAACTTTGTGGGAACAGTTTGGGGATGGCCCCTTCCTGTTCCAACATGACTGCGCACCAGTGCACAAAGCAAGGTCCATAAAGACATGGATGAGCGAGTTTGGGGTGGAGGAACTTGACTGGCCTGCACAGAGTCCTGACCTCAACCCGATAGAACACCTTTGGGATGAATTAGAGTGGAGACTGCGAGCCCGGCCTTCTCCTCCAACGACCTGGGTGGGACTTATCGGAATCTGGAAGACCTCTTTGACATAAGGGGCCTCCATATATCTGATCTTCCCCTCTAAATGAATGAGTAAGTGGTACATAGTACCCCTTGTTACACATAAAAAAAAATTGTAAATAAACACACAGACCCTGTGAAAAAGCGTCCAGCGTACTTTGTGGGAGCAGTTTGGGGATGGCCCCTTCCTGTTCCAACATGACTGCGCACCAGTGCACAAAGCAAGGCCCATAAAGACATGGATGGGGGAGTTTGGGGTGGAGGAACTTGACTGGCCCGCACAGAGTCCTGACCTCAACCCGATAGAACACCTTTGGGATGAATTAGAGCGGAGACTGCGAGCCCGGCCTTCTCATCCAACATCAGTACCTGACCTCACAAATGGTCCAACATTCCCATAGACACACTCCTAAACCTTGTGGACACCTTCCCAGAAGAGTTGAAGCTGTTATAGCGACAAAGGGCGGAACCAACTCAATATTGAGCCCTACGGACTAAGTTCATATGCGTGTAGAGGCCGGCGTCCCAATACTTTTGGTAATAGTGTATTTTGCATGTGTAATATATTTTTTTAACTTGTACGTTATTGCTTGGCTTAAATACAGCAGCAGCATACCAAACTGATTCATTATAACTTGATAATATTGGAACTCTCAGTTTTGTGACTCAGTTGGATGCAAGGTCACCGGGTTCATTATCCTTGCTAGACCCTCTTGTGTTTACCTCAGTCTGTCAAATATTAATGTATTGGAGACTAGGTTGACTTTCATTAGGGGGGTCACCATAAAAAAGGTTAAGAGGGTAATCCTGCTACCTCACTAGGTAATTAGGGATATGGACTATAAAAAAACGCAGGCTCAGATTAAAATTTTGCACTGGAAGTTGAAGATGCCTGCAAACGTAGGTCAGCCTGAGATCACTTGAACTGAATAGAAGGCTGCATTTTTTTTTTTTAAGGATCAGGGAAGGGAGAATTTCATAGTTAATATTAATATGCTCAAACCTCCTTATCGTCACCATTTTAAAAGAGCTATTCGAGGAATAAGCAGATTTTGCTAATGTGAAACAATAAATCAAGAAACTGACAAGTTTTATTTTTAGTTCATTACAACGTGCAGATGCAGTGTTCAATAAATTACTATGTATTTCCCAGCAGGCTCAATCTAGGTGCGGGGGATTGCACAGGTTTCATGAGGTAATGGGGGGTTTGTAGCCCCCAGGGCAGGGGTGAGGTCCAGCACAGCTCCAAGAGGGGCCTTGAAGGTGAAGTGTTGTAGCAGTGTTGTAAAGAAGAGGAATAGCTCCATTTTAGCCAATGTTTCCCCAGCACAACTTCTTTTTCCTAGGAAAAGAAAGAAAATGGTTTAATTCATTTAAATCAGCCATATAGTAGAATCTGATCATAAAAAAAGTATTAGATATGCAGTACATGGGATTTATGCAACATCCATGTCCAGGTTGCTTCTGGCTGCGCCAAGAGTGCTCCTAAATGGGAGTGAGCAGCACCGCTATTAAGTATATCAGCACTTGGCTGTTTGGTTGCCAGCAGCCGAACTATCGACCCCCCCACAGGGTCCCAGGCAGCACAGGGGGGCCCGGCCAGGACGAGAAACAAAGGGGTCCCCCTGATGCCTTGCGGGCCGCCTGGGTTGCTATGGCATCTCAGGCTGCTGGCTGTCACTGAAGGCAGTGAGAGGGAAGGCACCACTTCTCTGTGCAGCGGCGCGTTCCTCCTCACAGCCGCTGCTGAGTCAGTAACAGCCAGCAGCTTGCGGTGGAGGAGGCGGGGCCTGACGGCAGTGGAGGAGGAAGAAGAGGCCAGGTCCGGTGGCAGGGCCCACCGGCGACCGAGGAGGAGGTAGGGCCCGGTGGTGGAGAAGGCTGACAGCGGATTGGGGCTGACAGGTAACAGGTGTGCAGGGGTGTGACCAGCCCACCGGAGACCCTGCAGAGCCCACCATAGAGAGTCTATGGTGGGCTCCGCAGGGTCACTCTCAGGTGGGCTGTGTGGGATGTCAGGTGGGCTCTGCAAGGGGCATACCTAGAGATCACAGGGCCCCATACAAAATTTTGCTATGGGGCCCTGTGATTTCTAGTTACACCCCTGTTGGTTGCGTGTGGCGAAAAACATCTGAAATGTCTATAGTACTCAAAGAAAGTCATATCGTGGTCTGTGGTGTTACACTCTTGTTCGGACTGCTTTAAAGCTTATCTTCAGGCTCACTCTGTTGCTGGCCACAATAAACCCTTCTCCCTCTGCAGCTAGCCTGCCTCATTTTCTTTTTCCTTTCTTTCTCTACAACTGTAGAAAATGTTTCTGAAATGACAGTGATGTCATCAGCCACCAGCTACAAGATCTTCTGGGTGTTCAATGGTAGGAGGGCTCTATATGGTATCTAACTTCATTTTTTGTATACTTGATAGTTATCTGTATACTGTCACATTCATTTTATATTAATTTAATATATGTATTTAAAATATTAAAATAATGGGGCCTAGGATTGCTGGGCCATTTTGTTGGTACAGAAATAGGTCCAGCTTCCATAGCCCTGAGGAGCCTTTTAAAGCCCAGTGTACCCTCAGAGCGGACCTCAAAGTAAAATACAAGGTCCACTTATACTGCCTGGGCCCCCCCTTCTGTAAAAAGTAGATTTAAAATGTATCTGTAATCGAAGGAAGGTTGCCGGGAAATGCAGGGCAGGCGAAATTTAATGAGAAGACACTCCAGACTGTTACAAGAGTGTCTTCTCAAGAGATCTGGGCTGTTCTGCCTGCATTCCCCAGTATCAAGCTGAAAGGAATGTGATGTCACCCTATTACTTAATATATACAATGCCTAGAGGAAGAAAGTGCTATAGGAATTTGTAGCAGGTTGTCGGGTATCAGCAGCTGCATAAGAACATATTGTATGTCACCAGAACACAATGGATCAACAGTTCAAATGATGTATTGTAGTGATCACATCAAAAACAGTGTCAGTGCTACATATCGAATCCACGCCAGACCTCGTTGTCAGGCATGCAATGACCATACATTTAAAGAAGACATCCACCAATCAGAGAAAAAAGTTACCTATGACACCATAATGATGTCATAAACCTGCTAAAACGCAGTAAACAATGTTGCAAAGAAATGAAAAGAATCCCATTTTCCCTTGGAACATAATATAACAATGGTATCAATGGTATCTGTGCCTGCCTCACAAAGTGTCCTGCCTGCCTTGGGTTCGTGGGTGGTAAGATGAATATAAATTATTATTATTGTTATTACATAGTATGTATATAGCGCTAACAGTTACATAGTATTTGAGGTTGAATAAAGACACAGGTCCATCAAGTCCAACCTGTTGTGTGTGTGTGTGTGTGTGTGTGTGTGTATAGGTCCATGAGTGTTCTCATTCTTAAGAGTACCTGTACCCTTGTACATTTCGGTCACTCAGGAAGTTTGTGCAGCGCTTCACAATGTAAGGAAGACATTACAATTACAATACAATACAATTAAAGACAGGATGGTAAGGAGGGCCCTGCCCCTGAGGGCTTACAATCTAAAAGAGGAGGGGGAAATGATACATGAGGAGGGAGCTGTGAGGGGATGAATTATTTGAGAATGTGATGGTTCAGTGGTTAGGTTGAGGTGCGATAGGCTTACCTGAAGAGATGAGACTTTAGGGAACGCCTAAGGACAGTCAAGGTGGAAGATAGACCTTGACTTTTTACTTTATAAGTACATTACGGAACTACTATCTGCCAGTGATTTATATAGGGGGACGGGACCTGAACAGTACAAGCAGAACCTGGATTTTACTGTAAGGTCCGCCTTTAAAACCACCAAATACTACCATAGTTTTACCATCCTCATTGGCATCAATGAATTTTGCCAAAAGGAAAAATGTTGCAAAAATGTCCCAAGTGTTTAAATGAAAACTCCCAATATCTCTTATCCCTCTTCAGTATGAAGAACAGGAACTCTGTAAATGAGAGATGAAAACCTTCCTAGTGCTATGTAGTCTTCATATATGACAGCCTTAGCTGGTAGACTGGCCAGTACAGGTAGTTCTCCAACACAACAGATTCTCTCGTCAGCAAGTTCAGCATATAGATGTGTCCATCGGACACTATGATAGTGGATACCGGTTTTATATTTCGTATCATTGAATTTAATCAGAACTTTCAATTTTTTACAACATTGAAATCAATAATACAAAAATAATGTTGTGAATTACCAATAGAGAATGGGATGAACGCATCGCTCTTCTTGAAATTGCCTGCAGAATCAAGAAAATGTTCTGGGTAGAACTCGTAGGGTTTTTCAAAGTAGGACTTGTCTCTCAATGAAGAGGAGAGCACTGGGATGACTGTGGTTCCCTGCGGGAAACATTGTTGTCAACCAGTTAGCATATAACAAATAGATGAAGAAATACAACATGTTGGCCCAAAATTAACAATTTACCACTGGAAGGGTGAAATGCTCATTTTGTCTAGGAGGTGACTATACCTTATGCCACGCTCCAACAAGCTTCCTCCGTGCTATATGAACATTCTCCCAGAGCCACTTTTCTCCTCTCTGCTGGTCGCAAACATCTTCATGTACAATCTATGATCAGAAGTCCTGCATTGTACATGAGGATAGCAAGAGCCTGACCTGAAGTCCTGTGTCCTTTGATCCCAGTTTCTTGTGATTCCTGCCTGTTTGCTTCGACCCGGATTTACTTTGACCTTGTTTGCCTGCAGCCTGCCTTTGACCACGGATTGTTTTGACCATTCTTGCCTGCCACCTGCCTTTGACCATGGATTGTTTACTGGACTGCCTTTGTCTCATCCTCGTGTACCTTCTCTGCCTGCTTGGTGTGACCTCAGCTTGTTGACCCTGGATTTCGGATTAACCCAGTTCTGCTGCAGAACCAAATCTTCAGCTTGCACGGTATTAACACCACTGGCACCCGTGCCACTCGTTGTCTGCCAGGACTCTGTCCCCACTTCCAGAGACCTTAGAACACGAGGTGCAAGGGAGGCCTCCTCATGCATCCAGTCTCCAACCAGGTACGTGATAATGGACTATTGCCAAAGGAGCCGCTCTGCAAAAATCTTGGTCAAACAGTGACTGCAGCCAATCAGCTTGCATGTATGGATATAAATCCCGAGGTATGTTCCTGACATTCACTGGATCTGAAAAAATAGCCTGGAGAAGCTACCAAATGTCTTCAACATTACAGATTAAGTCCAGCTGAATGTGACAACTGGTGCAAGCTAAACCAAGACCTGGATAAATGAGTACCTTTACAGACATCAAAGCCTTGCTTTAGGAGAGTAAACGCCATAGTGCGGGTGATATGAGATATTCCACGCCCTCTCAATGGCAAACAGAAGCCAAAAGATAGTAGCTTGAGGGAGTGGGAGCTTTTTTTAGGGGCAGATGTCACCCTGAAACCCTAAAGTACTGGCACCTAAAGTATGATGGAAAAATAGAAGCAACTGCACATGTTCATTATTTTAATGAAAGCTGCAGACATGAAAAGAGTGAAAACGGTCTTATGTGAGATATTAGCAATCAGGTTTGCACCTACTTTAACTGCGGGCACTCACCTTTGGAATAAAATATCCTCTGAAGGTGACATCTTGTGACGTTGCATGTGGAACACTTCCCGGTGCTATATCACCATAGCGCAGTACCTCATGAACGACAGCATCGACGTACGCCATTTGTTTCCTGTGCTCTAACCTCGGCTGAGCCGTACCAATGACTCTCTCAATTTCATCTTGTACTTTCTCTGTTGGCAAGATGATATCAAATAAATGTAAATTTCCATAAATGTATATCCTTAGTGAGTATAGTCCTAAAATGTAGGATTCCCCTCCTTCCAATTACTCCTCACCTGCTGTGTTTTGAAGTGATGTAGGGGTCAGGGCATGGAACAACAGTGTGCAGTGGGCACGGCTGTCCCCAAGGTATTCGCCTCCTGAGGCAATGCCATTGGGGGTGGTGGGCTTGCTGGCAGGGAATGGTCACTGGTTGTTGGACGCATGCCAGAGTGTCCCACGCAGCTCCTGGCAACTGGTGATGTCAGTGAGCTGGGCGGTAAGTCATACAGATCGTCACAGGTTTCTAACAGCTCTTAGGAATCTGGGATGCTGTGGCCACCACCCTGCCACCACCCTCACCACCCAGTTGCCCTCCAATGAGATGCTGCCTTAGGCAAACGGCTCAGCCTGCCTCATTTTAGGGACAACCCTTTTATTGGGGCATCTTTATATCCCAAAGAATCTGACAGAGGCTGCAGTACTGCATCAGAGAGGAGGCAGAAGGATTGGGCTACTGGATAGGCAAGTATAAGGCTTCACTCACACTTAAAATCCTGCATTTAGATCAAGGGTAGTCAACCTTGGCACTCCAACCCACAGCCTAGATGTCCAATTACTTTTTTCATCCTCACAATGTACAAGGTTACCCCCTAATATATTAACCACTCCACTCTCTCTCTGAAACCAGTACACACTAAACAACCTTTGGTTTTCAGAAGGCAATGCTGTTTTGTAATTTGCTAATAAACAAGTGCACATAGCACTATTCTCAAAGTTCGGTAGGTGCTGACCATGAGAAAACCAGATCTTAGAAGGAACATACCAAAGTGATATTCCATGGTATGTGGTTCAGAGGTTAGAGCACCATGTCTTACTTTGTATATCAGGATACTTCATCATCAGTAGGAGGCCCCATCTCAGAGTGGTGGATGTTGTCTCCATTCCAGCAGCAAACAAGTTGGCCACCAGGACTGTTAAATTTTCATCATGAAAGTACAGAGTTGATTCCGGCTTCCCCTGCAGACATAGAGATGGAGGATAACGAGACAGTTACTGTAGATACAATGTAGCAGCAGTTCTCTGGCAATGGGTCCAGGTCTACTTATCTACTTCAGAATAAATGGAAAATGAGCAGAGGAGAAGACAAGATGGAGGTGCATGTTCATGTCCCTATTGTGGACACAGACAGGACAACATCCTAACTGAGATTCTCACTTTTCCCAACTCAATCAAAAAGAACATAATTTTCCTGGATTTACATAAAAGTGTTTCCATTGGACTACTCAAGCACACTGCCACCCGTAAGTCTACCTTTTTTGAGCTACTTTGTGCCATAACCGAGAAAGTGCCAGTTTGCCATTAATTTGTTGTTGGACAACTACCGCATTGATATACCAATATAAAACCAGAATATCTAAAAGAAACATTGTCTTGCCTGGTCCCTTTAAATACCACTAACCTAGCACTGCCCACATGTTTTTATTCCAATCAGGCCATCCAAAAACATAAAGCAGACAAAAGCATTTTGTTTTTGGTGGTTGTAAACCCAGCTGTTATCTCCAGTTCTTTAGATAGGGCATGTCACCAACTAGTAGAGGGTGAAATAAAAACATCAGAAATACCTTTTTTGTTTTTATTTTGCAGATCACATGACCCCCATTTTCTCTGCATGACCCTGGTTGATGGGTGAGATGTGGCATATGTGGCATATAGATGTGACTATGCAATGGGACAAAATGAGCCATGCTATCGAAATGAAGCATGTTCACTGTGGTGGCAACAATCTGCAGGTTTATATAGACTCTGCAGCATTGACACTGCAGGGTGTCTGCTCTGCTTCCTTAGAAAACAGCTTACTATTAGTCCTGGTGGCTTATTGATGTCCTCTCTGTCCCAACAGGCATTACTGCCAGTGACATGTGAAGCTTATAACAGCAGAGGACATAGTAAGTCATTTTCTTTCTTAAAGAATGGGTCATGGGCACTGTGGTGGCAACGCTGTAGAGGCCAGTTGAGATTTCAGATCGCTGATGCCATTAAGCAGGAAGTCATTGGCATAAACAACAGGATTTCTTTTAAATTCAATAGGGAGGCTTTACCAAGATTCTTTTTTTGTGGGTGATTACCAGCACTTGACCAGTGTAGTACCCCCCGTGATCCCCAAAAGTATGTGAGGGACCTCAAAAGGCAGGGTGGGCTAGCATTTGATCTCATGGGTAAATCCTTGGCTGGTTGTGCGGTGTGAATGTAGTTGGGCATCAGTCACTTTAAGGTATTTAAAGATTTTATTCTGCATTGTTGCTTACTAGATGGGACGGGAAAAGGTGACACCCAGAATGCAGTTCAGACTCTTGACTCTGTATCCAGTTCTGACTATGCAGTGCAGAGGGTCTTTTGATGGGGACCAGCATCATGGTATGTATGAGAACCTCAGGTGACTAGCAGACTTCTCTGTGCATCCACCCAAGAGAGTAACTAGGCCCCTGCAAGGTTCAAACTTCTACCCAGCTTCCCCTTCTACAGATATCAGATCTTCAGGGCCAAATCCAGGCCTCCATTTTGAGACACATCAAACCTAGGCAGAATGCCTAACTATACCAGAGTCAGCAACACATGCTACTCCAAGCAGGAGCCCAGGGAGAAGATACACTCATGGGATGAGCTCTAAATATTCCCCAGCATGCACCACTGGCAATAAGCCTCCAAGCGGTTGGCCAAGAAGACTGTTACCTGGCACTATTGTCTCTTTTTGCTCTACTGCCAGGGTCACACACCAACCTTCACTGAGTTTAGGGTAGACCAAATGGTACAGCATTATCCATTTGGCTTAGGTTGTTTACAGCCCAGCTTAGCTAAATTTAAGTAGTCATCCCATTTAGGGAAAGGCGGCTACACCAAAAAATTACTGAATGTTGCTAAAAGCCAGGGAAACGGCTAAATACACAGATGAATGATACATTTTAATCCTTACCTCTTGTTGCTTGGCCAAGAATGAATCAACAAGGTTCCTCTGGTCATTTACATCAAGTTCTTTCCTCTGCTTAGTAAATGTCTCTCTTATAAAGCTCTGAATCTGCTGTCGGTTTTTAACCATCTTCTTGTGGCCTCCGGGCAGCAAGCCTATGAGAAATGGAAAGCTGTTGTACAGCTTTAAAAAAACAAACAAAACAAAAACAGTATTTATTGTTTTTTTCTGTGATTTTTTTTATTCTAGTTAAATACTCTGATAAAAATCTAATATCCTGCAGTGTATCAGTCCTTAGATGTTTTGACTTTCGAGGCCTTTTTATTTAATTTTCACCTGGTGATTCGGCCAGTAACACACCTTTTCTCCTAGGACAACAACACTCATTGACTTTACTCTACAGAGGCGCAGCGTTGTCACAATAGGCTGCTCCACTGATTTGGGCTACAAGCTCAGTGCTGTGTCAGGAACAATAGCGTAGGTGTGTGGGGTTTTTCTGTCCATTCTGGTGTGTTGGCAGCCCATTCAAATGCCTTAACACAACACACAGGATGTGTGTCAATACAATGCACCGGACTCAAAAGGTGTGAAGGGAACCTTAAGTCCTCATTCACATGGGTATCGGCAGGCCCTTACAGATCCGTGCTGTGTGCACGGCCGTATCAGGCAGCTCCCGGGAAGGACAGGTGCTGCATGTGATTTGTACTCAGCAGCCTGTCCTTCTCTATGGGAGGATGCGGCCGTAAGCCGCCCTACACTCACTCGCCTTGCACGTCCGTACGGGTGAGGATGTCCATGTCCGGACGCACAAGGGATCCATCCTGTCAGTGAACGAGTATGGACACCCGCACCTGCACGGACGTGCAGGTCGGGTGAGCGTAGGGCGGTGTACGGCCGCATACTCCCATAGAGAAGAGCAGGCTGCTGCATACAAATCACACGCAGCACCTGTCCTTCCCGGGAGTGGCCCGATATTGCCGTGCACGCAGCACGGATCTGTACGGGCCGGCCGTTACACATGTAAATGAGGGCTAAAAAAGGTAAAAACCTGAAGACCAAACTATGAGCTGGAAAATACAATTAAACAACAGCCAAAGAGAATCGTCTCTATCCTCAAGGAGACAGGAAAACAAAGAGTTGGTAAGGGTGGATGAGGCTTTTAACTCTGTGTGTTTCTTGTCACTTTAAGGTGGGAGGAGCAGTCTCCTGGTTGGCTGTCATGGAGAATGAGGGGTAAATGAAGAATTACTTTTCAACATACCTATGCAGATCTATACTTACCCTGACTATAGGTGAGCCCAGGAGTCTTACATTCTCATTAACTAAACTCATGAGCTTCTGTATAGTTGGATCATCGTATTCAAATCTACGACTCAGTAGTATGGATACAATTATGTTGGCCACAGCCGCATTAATGATGGTGCGATTGTTGAAAGGCTTCCCTAAAATCAAAAGAAAAACAATTACATTTGACCATTTGAAGGCATATTGTATAAAATAGAATGCATCTAGCAAGTGAACACTCAAGTGAACAGGCTTGGAGCAGTGGCTATTTTACAACACACACACGAACCAGGAAACAAAGTAGCCCCCCTCCAGAAGGAAGGACAGTGTCAGCACCAATTCAGAGATGATTGGAGGATCTACAGCCGAGTGATACACAAATAAGATACATTTTTGTTAATAGTTAGGAACTTTTTAAGGTTTAACTCCCGAGTTTTAAGACATCTGGACCAATTAACTAAATATGTCTCCATGTCTCAACAGTTGATGGATATTTTAACATAGTCTCCCCTCTGACAACCAATGACAGGATTATTCAATTATCCAATTTAAGGGAATTCTTCCATATGACCAATGATGTAAGAGGAATTCTTCCAAATGACCACCAATGTAAGGGGCATTCTTTCTACTAACTACCAATGAAAGGTGCATTTTTTCTGTATCTGGCTACCAATGTGTAGGGAAAAATCTTACATTGCTAGTTAATAGGAAAATACATGCAAGCACCTAAAGAGATAACTAATGTTAAAGGAACTACTTAACTCTAAGCAGCCAGAGGATCCTTCACAGATGCCACTGGCTCTGCCACCAGATGTCAGTGCTGGAACTATTTAGGAATCATTGGGGTGGACATAAATCTACTTTCACTGTACCTGGGGTAGAGTACACTCACCAAACCACTCAACATAATCCACTGATCCTTAGGCATTACAAAGGGTGCTAGGAATGCCATCCTGGGCATTGCCTGCAAACCTTGACCCATGGGAAATGCCACTGTTCCTTTAAAGCGACACTGTTGCTAAAATAATAATTAAAAAGTAAAGTATCCCCTGCATATAAGAAAATTCATACTTACATCTCCTAACACAGACTGCGTATCTATTCATAGAACTCTGGGAAAAGTGCAAGTGGTTTGAAGTGGAACTCTAATCATTATTTATATAATTAACATTGTTCCCTCGGCAGCCGATGAAGAAAATAGTGCTTATTTTTTCGAGGGATGATCAAATAAAGAGGAATACCGAACATACTTCACGATGGTCCATTCCTCTGCTTTTCATCTCCCGAATGTGGACAGGCACATCTATATCATCAAGTACAATGCATTGTAAATGATGATGGTGGTGTGGTGGGAAGAAAACTATTGGGAGACTGGCAAAAACTGGTAGGGAGGTAGACTGCACGACCAAATGTAACCTTCGTAATTATATAAGCACAAGAAAATGGCTATATTTGCTCCTAACATATACAGACTCTGCATGATGGCTAAAGGTAATCTCAGTTGAAAATGCCTCAGTTGGCAACAAGTTACTTAATAAAAGACAATTAGCAGGACCAATGGCATCATGTCAGGTTTGAACTGACCCGGCGAACACTCACCTCCTTGTGACGTAAAAGTCTGTACCAAGCATTCAGCTTCCTCGCTAATCTTGTCTTCTATAGTTTTCTTTCCCATCCCATAATCTCGGAGTGTGGAAAGTGCAAATCTTCTCATCACCTTCCAGTTTTCTCCATTAGAAAAAACAAGGCCTAAACACAAAACATAAGAACTTACATTTCCGGCCTTCCACATTAGTCTTGCACAGTTATACTGACTCCTCTCCTGGACTGAAATTGTTTACTCTGAGCTTCTCACAATGTGCCTTAGAAGCTGCAGTAAGTCAAATAGAGCCCACCTCATTTCCTGGCTGGAGGACATCCAGCATCATCTAGAGTAATGGTAGGTAACTTTGGCACTCCAGCTGTCCCATAAGGCATTGCAAGACTCTGACTTCCACAGGCATGACTCACAGAGACCACGGCATGATGGAATTTCTAGTTTCACATCAGCCGGATTGCTAAGGTTACCTACCCCTGATCTAGCCCTTTTGCTCTGACTGTATATGGCCCACCCCTTCAATGTTTTGGATTTCATTTCTTTCAATCATGAAGGCTCAGCATCACATGTGGGCATTACCTAGGGTGGCCAAAATGCAAATAGAGCCAGATTAGGAATATCCACTCCTTTTGGCTGACATTGGTAGTTAAATAACTCCTCCTAAAAGCCAATGTAAGGTTCACCAGTGGAGTACTGAGGCAAGGAGGTGTGATGTTTTGAGATAGCTGTGTAAAGCACCCTTCCGGCCCCTCCCTCCAGCCATGATCTGCCTGCATTGTATGGAGAAGCACATAGACCAAGTGATGACATCACTGGGACTAAAATAAGGTATGTAAGGAAAATAGAAAGATTTTAGAAGCAATTTGTAAGTTGATCATAGTGGGGGGGGGGGTTATGGTTGCAGAACCAGGGAAGGCAAAATATAAGCTGGTTAAACTTCAACACACCATACATATTTATTTATTACAGCTATTTCTATAGCACTGACAATTAACACAGTGCTCTACATTGTGTCCATTCACATCAGTCCCTGGTAGTGATGCACCGATACCGAGTATTTGGGCAAGTACTCATACTCGCCCAAATGCTCCGATACTTACTCCTAATACCGGAACTTCTGGTCAGAGGGAGATATCCTCTGACCGGCAGTGCTGCAAGGAAACATTGAGCCGGCTTCCCCGAGCAATCAAGAAGCCCGGCGGTGTGTAATGCAATGCTAGCGGTGGTATGGGTATCGGTACTTGGTATCGGCAAGTACTGAAAGATAAATATCTGTACTCGAAAAAACGGTATCGGTGCATCCCTAGTCCCTGCCCTCAAGGTGTATACCATCTAAGGTTCCTATCTCACATACATACAAGGCTAATTCAGAAAGGAGCCGCTTAACCTTCAAGCACGTCCTTGGAGTGTGGGAGGAAACCCATGTGAGCACAGTGAGAACATGCAATTTCCCTGCAGATAGTGTCCTGACGAGCCATTGAACTAGGGACCCCCAGTGCTGCAAGGCAGAAGTGATAACCAATAAACCAAATGTCCAGATTGCTGTATTGCTCCTCCTCTTATGCATTATACATGAACATCCAATAAAAATATATTTTTAGGAACGCAAGCTGTTAGCATTGATCATCCAGTCAACTTTTTTTGCACACTGACGTTCATATTCTTTAGACAATAGGTGTTAACACTACTTTATTAGATAAATAAAACAGGTACCATATTCTCTTTTATCAAGTATTGGTGCCCTTGGTCTGTCAGAAAATTCCTCAGCGTGGTTGATTAAAGCATCTTTCACAGCTTCAAGTCCGCAGAGGACAACTATCTTCCCCATCCCTAACTGAACACCTATCACTGGACCATAGGTTTTGGATAGCTGAAAATGGAATAAAGAATTAGAGATATAATGAAAAAGTAATAGTATCACTTTAAATGACAAAAATTAAATTACAAACATGTCTCCAGTTAAAAGTTGAGCTGCATTGTCTATGTAGCGCCCATTACCTTTTGTGATGTGACTACCATGCATTTAGTGATGTGCCAGGGCTGTAGACAGCCTGGCTGGATTTGTAGCAGCAAGTACATGGTTAATTCCCAAGTGTCTAACCTTGTCTGTACCCCCCTGGGCGGAGTGAGACTGTCATATTTGGGGACAGCCAATAGGAGACACTGTGATATGTGTACAGTACAGCAGCCAATCACTGGGCTTCTTGCAGCCAGTGGTGTCTGCTGACAAAGTGTACATATATGGGTGGGAGCTGCCATGTGCTCTCTCTCTCTCGCCTGGACCAGCCATGGTCCTGCTCAGCCTGCCCCCCAGGCTAGGCCGAGGCCTGTGTGTGGGAATTGGCTGAGCTGCTGAAGGAGAGGTTTCCTTGGAGGCTTACAGCCAGGAGAATGCCTGAAAGATGGAAGAACCAGGACCAGTGACTTTGAAGTGCCTTGGATTTAGATGGACTTCAGAGCCTGGTCAGTGTTCTTTCATGGATTGTGGAGATGTATTCCCTTGAAGATAAGATCCGGTGAGTCTGGAGCTAAGGAGGCCTGTACACCTAGACCCTATACCCTCTCTACCACAGAGTATGTTCAATAAACTGTTCAAGTAGCCTCCTGAAGTGTACATCAATTTATGGGCGGTTAGTGCTAATGTGTGCAGCTAAAAAAATCAACCCCTAGACTGACTAGATGAGGACCGGGCAATCAGCGGCTCCCTGCGGGGAGTTATCGCTACATCTACATCCAGGTGGAGGAACCCAGACCCCCCCAGACCCGCATGAATGTGCAGTTTCGGGTAAGATTGTAGCCACTTGCAGCCCCATCCTCCCATAGTCATGTTTAGGCTGCTGCACACACTTAAATGCTGCACCTGCCCCCACAATCAGCCAGTAGATGTATGTCAGGGCAAATAAAAAAAAATTAGTACCTCTTTGCAGTATATGAACATTTTGTCATGTTTTATCCCTTTACAAACAATGTACAGAAAAACACATGACTATCTGGCAGAAATCCAATAAGCCCTAAACTGCCTGTTTGGGCTGACAACACAGTGCCCTTGTTGCTCTGAAATTCCAAACAGTATGACAGCCCTGCCTGGTGCACCACAGAACTTTGCCTATCCCTGCTCCTCTTTAATGATTAGCCAGATGGGCCTGGGTTAGATTCCCTTGAACATTCAACCAACCCAAATAAAAATCTGCGTTTGGCAAACATCTCACGTAGCGGCATTGGATGATAGAATGCAGACAGGCACACCATTAAAAAAATAATAATAATGGTGTGGGGCTGTGCGGGGCACACAGCGTCATTGGTTGCAAAGTGGCTGGTGGCCCCACAACTCTATAGGTTGTTATGGTGCTCCACTCTGCATCCTAGAATCCAATGATGCTGTGCAGCCCATCCGCTAGCATCCTAGCAACCATCCTTGCACATTGTTATTGCTTGCTAGGACACACACAAAGGTTTGGTGAGTGGGCGAACTGGCCATATCATTCACTTATGCAATGAACTGGGAATAGCTTGGCTTCCAGTTGAACTCACGGATGACTTGAACCCAGAGATCATCTCCGCTTAGGTAGACTGTAAATGTCTTTGAGCTTTCAGCAAAGTTTTCAACAAATGTTCAGTATTGGAGAAGCAAAGGCACTACTGCAATAATGAATGATGGAAGTCTTTCCTAAGATGGGCCATTATGAAGACCACATAAAAAATATATTTTTCTTCCACCTTCTGCCTTTAAAACACTTCATTTTGATTTCAGTCTGTCATAAATGTGAGCAAGCCTAGATTTGTGGTTGGCGGGAGTTCTGCATTGCCAACATAGTGTGGGTTAGAGCACCAGGACCAGGGGGGGACATTTGCTAATAAAGTACAATGAGCTGGTGGCTCTTATTGGAGATACTTCACCATTAAGACATCAATCAGAGTGGAATCCACAGTCAGCGCCATATGCTGGGCATTATATGGTGACCTGTTACCTTTTCCAGACCTGGATCACAGCATCTGGTAGAGGAAAGTCTTACAGAACCAATTTCTTTTGATGTCATTCAACCAACTACAGAGAGCCACAATGGAAGACTCGAAAAGGTGTGTCATAATCAACCATTTCCTTCAGCAACACCCAACTTTCATCATTACCAATCACTGCGTAACCCACTTGGCATGGCACACTTTCTTTAGCCCACAGGAAATCTGTTCCTACCATGAAAGGACTAGTCAGTTGTGTTTGCCCATCCAGGCCAAAGGTTTCCAGTCCTCCCCTGAGAAGGACCTCCATGGGTGGCACCCAATCACCTGTATATCATGCTGTTGACAGTCAGTGAAATATTCTGATGTACACTAAATGATTCCAGATAGCTATCCTGCCCACCAATGCCACTTTATTGTGTCTTGATTGACACTGCCCCTGCACTGCTTGTTCTGTATCGTTGGTGACATAGTGTATTGTTTACTTTCTGGCCTCTAGGGTTGAGCTTCAAGTTTGGGAGGACCATGTGTTTGACCTAAACCCAAGCTGTTCACAGTTCAAAAAACAGGTGAACAATTTGGCCAGTTAACTCACCTGCCAAACCCCCATCTGTGTCCTAGCAACCAATGACTCTATGCAGCCCACACAACATCAATGATTGCTAGGATGTTAGCAACTGGGCTCAGTTCAGTTTGCTTGGAGGTTCACCAAACCCAGATTTCTGGCTAGGTTTAGTGAATGTCCAAGCAAACCAAACCTTGACATGTTTGGCTCATCACTACCGGTCACCCACTTTGGGTTCTCCATGGATCTGTTGATAAGGCATTGATATGAATGAGTGGTATTAATCTGACCTCGTTAAAAGGATACAAAGGCTAGCCAAAGATTTTGTTCTTGCCCACGCTGTGCAAAAATAAACTTAAAGCTGTTGTTGGAGTTCCTATATCGCCTCACTTGATATAGGACAAGCAGAATGTTACCTCCATAAATGTCTTATGTGGTTTCTTCATATCGATACTGAGGATATTTCCGATGATTGGCAGTGGTTTGGGCCCAGGTGGGAAATTCTTGTACTTTTCTTGCTTCTTGTTGTATACATGGGCCAAGAAGAGGATGATGACAACAGTCAGTAGGATCGTCACAGGGTCAACTGCCAACATTTTCCTGTAATATCTACAGAGGAGGAACAAAGGCATTATGGGTAATAGCAGGAAAACCAATAATAAAGGTTATGTAAACTCAGACAACGGACTTCTCTTATTTGCTACGTCTTGGTTTGTTAAATATGTAAGTGAAAGTGCTTTGTTATATCCGTTTGATAATTGCACAGGAATACCTGTTGGTCCGGCCACTACTCCAGTGTTGATGTGTTCTGTGCATTCTGCAGTGTCATCTTGAACAATATGATCAGCCCTGCCCATCTCAGCTATGTGAACCTACAGAATACCTCTGCCATATGCTGTGTAGATAAGGAGGGCGTGTGTGTGTAGGGGGGGGGGGGGGGGGGGTTGCGGTGGGA